>NC_135504.1:61966227-62203727 GCF_052857255.1 Amblyomma americanum
CATCCCCATCCTGGTCCTGGAGCTTTGCGTCCTCCGTGGGTCGTGGTCGTTGACTGTGAGTTCTTGCCCTGCGTCGGCCGGCCGTGCCCCAGCCTTTCAGACTTTTACCGACCTCGCCGCCGCATCCGCCCGGTCTCCCACCCCGACCACCTGGCACGAAGAACTTAGCGGACGCAATGACCAGACCTTCCGACCCCACCGACCCGAGACGCCGCCCACCTGCGAGGACACAGCCCCTCTGCCCATGCCGTTCGGCACGTCCAAGGGCTTCGGCCGTCGGCTCCTGGCGACCTGCGGCCCGGAAGCTTCGCGGACCAGCAATCACTCACCCATCTCCTTCATCGTGGCGGCCAGCATCTCATCCTTTCTCCTTACTGCTGAACCGTCCCCTGAAGCCTATCATTTCGTGCATCTCTTTATCACCGATCTGGACGATCGCTTGGTGGCCCCGGGTATTGTGATGAAGACGATGAAGCCGGGCGTGGCGCGAGACGAAGCGCTTGCGCTACGCCAGCGGTCATTAAATCATATCTCTGCCATCGTTTATCGAGCCTCATTTTTCAGCTTGTCGCCATGTAACAATATGTTAGCACATGCCGCTAATTCGCTCCCTTAGAAACCAACGAAACCATCTTCATTACAGAACGCGAGAGAAATTTTCAAACTACTAAGCGTGCTCCGCAATTCTTCTGCCGCATTTGGACACAACACAGTGATGACGGACACATCATTGTGGGGCTTTTAATGCTAACACTTTAAAACATTTACTTATGATTTACAGTTCTCCATAGCCACCTTGTGTTAGTTCGAGTGGGAGCAGGATTCATGTCGAGGCATTAAAATTTTTCAGCAGGCTGAATGGGCTTACAGCGGAGGGAATATTTTTCTGCAAATATATAGCGTGTGGAATTTTGTCCACGAGGGTACAAAAGGCCGGAACTGAATACAACAGGTCCGTCAAACTAGAGCCAACCGTACTAACCTATGCAGACTCTTCAACGAATGGTGGACCCAGGCCTTTGCTGGGCTGTTGGTACGTGGTGTGCCTGGTGCTCAGCACCGTGTACTGCGGCCGTCTTACCGCCATCTACCTGCCCACCCTGGAAGAGCCCGTCGCCTCTTTGGAAGAGTTAGTACTTCGCCGACCGCACACAGTGGTGCTCGTCAAGAACGGCTCGCTGCCCTACGAAACGGTGGTAAGCTATGCCCACTTAACTGAGTGATGCACTCCTCTAAGTGCATTGTGCGTAGAAAAGAGCGAAAATTGGGTTGACGCTTGCTAACAGTACTGAGAACGGCTCAATAACTTCTTTAATGAGCAACACGGGTTCTGGGTACCAACTATTCAGTACCAAGGATAAAAAATTCAGACTCACACCCACTTGCACAATGTTTCGTCAGTGCCACAGCTTTTTACCACTCTTTCTAGCTCAAAAAAGCTCCTTCATTAAATGCAGGCATTTTGACCATAGCCCGTGGTAATATATGAATACTAATAACTTCAATTCTCCCTCAGTGTGCGTTTAGGATCAGAGCACGCAGACGCACAGAAATATTCTCCTAAAGCCCATTGTAGGCCTGTGGGACGCATGTATCCTACTTGCATAAAGTGCCGGCAAACGAGAACGGTTCACCTACGTACCAGATAAATTTTGCATGCTGACTACTACAGTCGGATACAGTACAAGGACGCAGCAGCTTTTCCCCGTCAAAGGACCCCATTGCAGCCAATGGCGTCCCGTCCCCTCATTCTCATGTCCTGCTAGCGTGAATACAGGGAGCGGCGTCACATTGGAGGGAGGGGTATATCCCCGACCATAGAGGGAATGCATTATCCCCTTTCATCTACTACTCCCTGCTTTCTCACACTAGGAGGGTCATGAGAATTGGCCGACGCCATTGGCTGGAAGGGGGTCATTTGACGGGGAAAAGGCCGCTGCGTTAATTTATACCCGACTATATCGAACGATCTTACAAATTATTTAGCGTGTTTTTAGTGTTCACTAAAGGCCTACTTGCTGTTTTGTCTGTGTTTACAAGCGCGAGTCTACGGTCGACAAGGCCGAGTTCAACGCGATAAAAAAATTTCAAAAATGGTGAGATTCTCAGCCTTGTATATCAGTAATATGCCTCATGGTACTTGTAGGAACACTGAATTCTAATGCAAGTAGTCTCATATGTTCTAAAGACTTAGTTACAGATATATTCCACATTTTTGGTTTTCTTACCAAGTCGTTGGTACAACTGTGTAGCTTTTTTTACAAAAGCAGTGGTCTCAAAAGCTCTAAAGTGATTTCATTCGATGCGTAGAGTGATTCAGAGTGCAGTTTTAGCTTTTGCATGCTTTAATTCGGCGCCTTTATTTGCACAAGCCTTCTGAGCAGCACTATGATGGCGGCGCGCAGGGTTGTGTACACTCTCTGCACTTTACCTACCTTTCACGGCGCAGAGACAGCCCGCGTACGAGTCCCTGTGGCGCCGGCACCTCGTGCACGTTGTCCAGGCTAGCACCCCGGTGGACGACCTGCTGTTGGCGGTGCAGCGGCGACGCGCCGCCTGGGTGGCCGAGGCGGCGTTCGGCGGTGCACGGATCCGAGAAGCCCGGCTACACGGCGTCTCCGTAGCCGGCACCTCGATGGCTGTATCCCGATGGTGCATGGCCGTAGCCAAGGGGAGCCCTCTGCTGCCGCTCTTCGACCGCAAGTGAGACTACGCTACGGTCCAACTCAAATAGCAGGCTTCACATGGACGCACGGGCTGCACTAATGGACTGCAGCATGGACTGCACGCATGGACTGCACGCATGGACTGCACGCATAAACTGCACGCATCGTTAAACATCACATGGGTTGTTCAGTTTATTCACTTGGAAATACCGATGCGCTAGATGTATTAGCTAAGTTCCTGCGATTTCATGCTGTAGTGGCTGCCACTACTGTAGCGTCCACACAGCCCATTCGGCAGAAAAAATGTACACAGCTATAAACATTTTTAAAAAAGTGCCGGCTTGATCCCGGCGACCTTATGGCAACTGCACCCTGGACTTGACCCTCCGGCGAAAGCGAAAGGGGGCAATCGAATTCGAATTGAAGGCCCCAACACAGACCATGGACTTCCCCTCAGTCATAAAACCGCCTAAGCCATCTTGGGCTGTATTCGCTATTTGTGTTTGCTGAGAGGCAGGTCATAGGCTGTAGTAAAGAAGTTCAGTGCCAGTGGCAGTCATGCACGATTCCATCATTGTGATGATCATTTCGCGAAGCAACCGTTGCTGATCACACTAGCCGTACATGAGAGCAAACGGCAGTAATTATTGCCATCTTGAGCAGCAAGAGAGCACGGGAAGCTAGAAAGCGTTGTAACCATACTTAACTCCTAAATGACGCATATAGTTGCAAGATTTAATTAAGAACCAAGCATTGGTACCTCATGCATTTTCCCCTCAGGGATTTTAGAGATTTCGCGAAACATTGGAATAGATTTGAGATATAAAGATATTGCGCTATTCAAAATGTACGAGAGGGCAGTGTTGGAGATATTGCAAGCCTGCAGACTGGAACAGTTAAGGGATAAAAGTTTCTGGAGATTATTCTCTGCCGACAGTTAACGGTATTTCAAGAAAATCTGGAGACAGAAATAGGTAGAAAATTGGAGGGCGCGCTTCTGCTGCTACCTTAATGGTATGACGTGAGAAATTTAGTGGGCTAATGCCCATATATGCAGAATTGGTCATTCCCTACTTAACATCCATAAATTCCTGGAAGCCCTCATAGCACTCCCGGCGCGGTGCTGCAGCGGTTAAGCTATGCGCCCCTGCCCTGCGATGGCAGGTGCTGCCACTGGTAGGGCTTGTGCGACCGAGGTTGCTCTCCCCGAGTGACCTATCATTAATTTAATTGCCACCTGTCGCGGTGCGCAGTTTGCTCACTACCTGGAGGGTAAGTTGTGATGACGCCACAAGGTCACGTGACCTATATGGCCCACCTGCCTCCAGTGGCCTAGCCAGAAATTTTGTTCGGAGGGGAGGGGGGGGGAGGCTCATGTTGCAGCGCGGCCTCATTGAATTTGTGGAAGGATCAAACGCAACAAAAATAACTGCATTGCCATTGCCATTGTCAATGCCATTGTGTAATAGATAACGCTACGCACTGTATAGACAAGTGAAATGTGTATTTCTTAAAATAAAAGAATGTATTCGTATGCCTTAAAAATAGGGGACAAGACACAGGAGAGAAGCAAACAGGACGAGCTCGTTCTGTCTGCTCCTCTTCTGTGTCTTGTCCCCTGCTCAGTTTTATGTCTTGTAATCATGTCATAGCAACTATCCCCTTATCGTTCACTCGTGCCAGACATAACTGATACCAATACTTCCATGCCTTTGCGTATTTATTAAATAAAGAAAATATGACACGAAGTTTAGAACTATATCGGTCCGGAACCTGCAAAGCTGTACATGCCGCTTATATGAAAAACGTAAAGGCCATGAAATTAGCAACTAGAGTACAAATATTTTAATGAATGTTTGTCGGTCAAGAACCGTTGCATTTTTGTACATATGCAACGGCCAGGGAAAAGTCTCAATGACGCTGTCCTTCGTTCAAGTGTACTTCGCAGCAGCAGCTTTCACCGGTCATGTATTGCTAGTAATTGCACCGAAATTCTAGTCGCAACAGCGAGCCATCGATAGGCCCTTGAAAGTTTGTGCTAGGATGGGGCCCCTTACGTACATGAGTTCAGGTGCATGGGCGTTGCCACGAAAACCAACCCGAGCTAGCAATGTTCGCGCCAAAATATCTTTTCTAGTCTGAAAATGACACCGTAGGGGACAAAATCCAGAATTACTTCCGGCGCCGGTGGCTGTTTTGATCAGCGGTTCGTGACCGTTCGAAAAAAAATTGTGTGTGTGTGTGTGTGGGGGGGGGGGGTTGAAGACCCAGCAGCTTCCCCCCCTCCCCCCTGGATACACCCCTGCCTGCCTCCTGGGTTGCTTTTCTGGGGATTTCTCATTTTTCCCTCATATTCAACGACGCCGACGAGGACGCTGGATTTCATGCGACACAAGCTCCTTAACGCTATCACTATAATAAAAGGAAACGTTCAGAGTTTTTTAGCGAAACGTCCATGTATGCCACACTTCCGACACGAAGAGTGCGTGACTTCCTAAAGCTAGTGCAGAATTGCTATGTTTAGCACCGGAGTATAGTAGTACCTTTACTGCGAATAAGTGCTGTTGCACCCCTACGGGAAGCTAATCTCCGTTGATGTGAATCCTCCAGCCTTACCGAGGAGCCTTTCGCCTCCATATATGCACAACCGACAAGTCACCCCACCCACTAGAAGCCCAGGCGGCAGCGGACAATAAAGTGACGGTGATATCAAATACAAACACGGAGTGGGAAACCCAGCTACCCTCCAGGAGCACCAACCTCCAGCAAGCTCCCCATTACAACCCCCTAGAAAGGAGGCTACCGACACACCTAACGCTCCTCTTGACAAACCTGCGCTCCACCTACACCCTGCGAAAAAATTGTGCCGTGTGTGTGTGAGGCCTCTATTCAGAGCAAAAACACAGAGTGGAGTAAGAGCACAAAAGTAACAACCGAGGGTAAAAACAATTGTTTTCCACAATTTTCGCATCAGATGTGTGATCGTATGTAGTTCTTTTTGTAGAGATAGCTATATTACGGTAGCATTTCGAGCCTTCAGCGTGGCGGCGCCGCCACGCCGTGGCTGCGCCGCCACGCTGTCACGTGGTTTGTCACGTGGTGCGGAGCAGCTGCCGGCGGCACGGCGCCGTGGCTGATCACGTGGTTCGTCACGTGGTTAGTCAGTGACCAAGTCAGTGACCAAGTAGTCAGTGACCTCGTCTCTGTCCTCGTCTGTTCAGCGCTGCTTTTCCAGAAGGATTCCACTCGGCCAGCTGTAGGTATCGCGTCACTCCAGGTGTAACCAAAGCTAAACCAGCGCCATTTTTTTTCATAAAATTTCATGACATAATTGTGTTCAGTTATTACCGTAAATTTCGGTATACAATATCGCGGACTATACGCGTTTAAAGCTAAAATTTGACTCAGTACAGACCATAAACAGGTGAATACTATGCTGTAGTTTTATAAGGCGACTTGACAACGTAATCCTCACTATCAGAAGGCTTTTACAGCCGAAATCGGGCTGTGTTTATTTGTTTCTGGATATTACGGATCTGGCTGGTTGTACTCGCGGTTACGGGTAGTAACCATCTTCTTTTTTAAGAGACATAGCTTGATTTCTCCCGGCTACACACTGTGAAACTAAAGCACATGGCTGACATGGGCGCTTGAGTCAATAAGGCATGCACAGTAGCGCAAGCAGTCAACGAAGTATTCTGCTGTCTGTTCCGCCTCGGAAGAACGAAGGTTTACAAATTAGCGCTACAAAGGTCAGCTGTAAAAAAAGTATGAGCGAATAAGGAAGAAAAATGGGCTCTTATATCCATAATGAAAGAATAGACATTTTTTGCTCTAACTTCAAGCATAATGCGTATTATGAGTGCCTATGTTATGGCATAAGTATTTGTGATAATTGGGAAAACAAACTAAACGTGCATATGAAACAGAAAGATGTATACTTAAGGATTTCAACGCCCTTCCGATTTCGCAGACTAACACTCGGTTCCCTGCGGTTCTTATAGTGGGTACCGAAAATGTAGTGAATATGTTTGTTTTTGAGGAAGATTTGAGCATGGCTAGATATACGCCGGATGCGGCTTATATAGCGGTAATTATGGCACAATAAATTTAATAAAAGGTACGGCCAGGCATTACAAGCTCCTAACATTAAGGCTTCGCTTCATCAACAGCATATGTGTCCTTAAAAAAAAAACATCTTTTTCAGGAAGACATCAACAATAATGTGCCTGGAACTTGATATTGGCGGAACACTCAGAGATATTTCTCGGAAACACGGAAAAAGTTAACGGTCAGTCGTTTTGAGAAAACGTTGTAATGGGCTGGGAAAATCTGGCGTTTGTTTGAGCTGTGGCCTAGTTGGTTGGGCGCCCGTCACGGCTGCGGGAGGTGGTTGGTTCGAAGCCCACCGCCGGACACCCACAGGTAAAAATGGGTACAAGCGTCCCCCGGCCTGGCGCCCGGCTTTCTTTAGGGGTGTTCGTTTGGGAGAAGCTCCGTAAACCCCTCTACGCCACTCGCGGGCGAAGCCCCAGTTTCGGACAACCTCGCAGCCTGCTAAACGTGGTGCCCCTTCGGCCAACGTGGCTCGAACCTCGATCACCTGCAGCAGCAGTCAGCACGCTGGAATAGGATGGCTTAACCACAGGTGGGCAAATATAACGATTCTCGAAACAATTTCATGCCACTTTCGAATTGCCCGCCCTTCCTCATTCTGTGAATTGACGCCACTAACTACATTCGCTCTTGGTTACTGGCTGAAGCCAAGGGCGTGGCGTCACTTTAGCCAATGGAGGAAGGCAAGAAATTTAAAAATGGCGTCGATTCGGGAAAGAATTTTTGTAATGTGCCATTTAATCTTGGTCATTGCTTGACACACTTCTGTTAACTTCTTAGCGGACTTGGGCGATGCAAGCTTGTCATAAGCCGACTGTCATTTTTGGCCCCTGATGAGTCCAACTTGTGTCTCTCCTAGCACTACTCCGCTTTCAAGCGAGTAGGGCTCGTACAAAATATTTCTTTTATTGGCCAACAAGATTGCAGGCGTACTAAACACCCATTTATGGAGCATTTTCGAAAAAAAAATGTATCCGCTAGGGGGTTAAGGGCAGCATGTTTTCGTGCGTTCCAGTAGCGCATCAACGTGTATTCCCACACTGGTAGAGCTGTGAAATTGGCGAGGCGAAAGGTAGTACGGTTTCTCCTCATCAAGTGACATGTTCTTACATATAGCATAGTCCAGGGTTTGACAAAACTACGCCTGGTCAGGCATGATACTGATGACGTTGGAGGTCACTGACCATGTCGAGGTTCTAATTGCCGTTTTGTAACCCGCACGAGTTCCTTGTTCACTGAGGTGGCCTAGACCCGGTCGTGCTTTATGTATGTGGCATGTGATGTAATGAGCGTAAGTAAACTGCCGGTATATTTACATTTGCCCACTTGTTTTTGCGGCTATTGCCAGGTCTGCACATTGCATTAGCCGCAGGTCGCGGCGACACAGACCCTACGCAGCTGCACAGCTACTGCTATGTTCACCCTAGAACGTTGAGTGCCCGCTTGTTCCGTTATTACAGGATCCTGCAGCTATGGTACCATGGCCTGATCGACTACTTGAGGAAGAAATACTTCCACGCCGACCTGGTGCCTGCACCGGAGCCTACGCTTACTCTGACTCTTTCGAACTGCAAAGCGTCTTTCTGGATGTGGTTCCTGGGTTTGCTGCTGGCATCTGCGACGTGCCTCCTGGAATGGCTGCTAGCGCCGCGTCCTAAACCACGCCCGAAGCGTCGGCCAAGTAAAGATATGCGGGTGCGCAGGCGTGTTGCAAAATCGAAGAAATGCCGCCACTTGTCCGTGACCGCCTCGTACCACCGCAGGGCCTCGCTGAGGGCCTTTCCACCCCTGCGGCGAGCGAGGCCAATTCCACGTACCACCCAATAAAATTCGCATTGGTGTGAGTCAGGGAGTGTAGTAGATACCGCGGTAGAAATGTGCCGGGAAAATAGCCTTCAGCCAGAGACAAAGACAAGTCTTCTTTTATCATTGTCGAAGTCTTGGAGAAAAAATTTGAATGCTGCAAATTTCTAAGATACTGATAAAGAAATATTGAAGATAATGGCCCAGCCTTCCAATATGTAGCAATAGCTTTCTTTTTCAGTGTTTCCATCGCTCTCATGGAGCACTTGAGACTGCCATAGAAAACAAATGGTGGACAGCAACAACGTTAAGACCGAAAAAAGGCAGCTTTTCCGACTGGAGATCTGCGGACATATTGGTTGTTAAAAAGAAATGTTACAATATATGAAAAAATTGCGTTCATAAACTCCTTCCCGCTCAAAAAGGCTTTTCTCCACAATTGTTGGGCATGTCCTCATTGGCAGGTATGATGAGTGCTTTATAAGTTATAACAGAGTTGTTGGAGGACAAATGTGGTCATTAGTGTTTAGTATAGTGTTGCATAACAATCACGTTTCTGATGACAAAGTCTTTCGCCACACGGCTGTGCATCCTGTCGATAACAACTTTTGTTGAACGCGACAAGTACACCTGTCCAGGATCGCAAAGTACTGTGTCGCAATCTATTAATTGCGAGTTAAAGGACTTCAGCAGTGACCTTAAGAAACCTTTGCAATCAGTTGTCACAGTGGTCAGTACGCCACCAACTCTCACCACCTTTTAGAGGATAACAGTTATACACCACCTCTCCATTCATCTCCTTTGCCTAATCTCCAGGTCCACGGCCACAAGCCGTTGCTGCTCTTCGCGGGCGTGAGCTTCGAGGTCCTGGTGAGATCCGTGCTTCCATCGGGGTGGCGTTCTTGCCTTGCAGGTTATTAACGCTGCAAGGCGAGAATGCGCCGTCAAGTTCTCTCTCTCTCTCTCCCCCCCCCCCCGGCCTTACATGACGTGTTGCTGGCGCATATTGCTGAGCCGCCGTTTCCCGAACACAGTTTATGCACGATACTGTCCTCTCACATCTGTGAAACTGCCTTCCCCGCGACTAACCCCGCTGGCGGCACTTTTTTTTGTCCCTGCACTGGGCTCGACTGACCTTCCACGTCGAGCAGAGTGGCGCCATTGTGACGACGGTATACACCCAAGGCCAGCAATGTTCGGAACCATAACTTGCGAAAAGTAAATGCACACACTGCACATCAATAGCGTTTGAGGATTAAGCCAGCCGGAAAAGAGGAATAGCGCTAGTTTCTGAGTAAAAACAGACTATGAAACGCCTAATGCATCGCTACCAGCATCGTGTGCTACTAAGCGCCGACCCTTTTGTTAGTATGTGGTGAGCAGCCAGTCTTACCATCGGCCTAATACCACATCAGGTTGCATTATTTTTGCTTGGTCAAGGGAGGTTAATCAAGAAGTTATGCAATTCCTCGGTAAAACACACTGAGCAAAGTTCTGTAAAGCGACCGGCACACATGCACCTGTTACTGTCACCGTTGAGGCTTCAGCCTCCCTAATCTGATGCCCTTGTAAAAATTCAGTGCAGTTCCCACACACTCAACAGAGTTTCCCTTTTCTCACCGCCACAGGTGCTGCCGTACATGCTCGAGAGAACAGCCATCATTCGATTCTGCCGTCCAAAACTGAGGGCTAGTGCCTTTCGGGCAGTCACTTAAAATCAAAACCAGACACCAACTGCACTACGACAATACCATCTGGCTGGGGTCACACTTTGGACATTTTGCAAAGAACAAGGACAAGGAATTCCGCTCTTTGGCACCTCCGGAAGATGTCCTGCGCATTCAGCTTATGCAGGATTTATAAAGAATATAATCGGGTGGGCATTAATGAGCACAAGTGAACTATTTGTGAGCGGTCTTCTTGAGGCCAAGTGCGCACCGAATATATGAGCGCAGCGGGAAATACAGCAGTCGTTCAGATGGAGCGCGTACAGATTGTTTCCTCTGTTCGCTCCCAACTGGCTTTTCTTCCCCTCTGCTCTCGGCACTATTCATCACTCTCGCCCACTTTCCCTTTATCGCCCATCATCAACGGGGGCGTGGCGCCTTCATTCTACTTTGATATGATTTGTGCATTTTTGTTACTGTGGTCCCACCAGACACCGGACATCGTAGATCCATCGGGAAACGAGAGAAGCCATCAAGAGACGATTATCGCCCTTTTTTTGGTGTATATCACTACGTAGGTAACGCATATATTACTATCCTATTACTTATTCATCCAAAGGTGGGCACAAAGCTCAAAAGCGTTTAATAGTCCTGTATTGCGTTCACCAATTTTCACCAGCACTACGATTTAGTGTTTCTTGGTTAATCTGCCGCGGAAGACGGCCGGTGTTTGCAGGTGTTGGTGGTAGTGGTTTTTTATTAAAATAATAGTAAAAAGGAAGGAAAAGATTTTTGCTAGCCCCGGCATCTGCCATCGATACTGAAGCACCTGAGATGGGGCAGCGGAAATAAAGGATAGCAGACAGAATGGAGAAATGAAATGAAAGCGGTGAGGGGGCAGGAAGAGAGGATAGGGGGAGAAGTAATATATACAAACTATTTACACAATAAGAAATGTGTGCAGGTTGTGCGCGTGATTAGTTCATTTTAGAGGAATTAAATCACACACGCGCACCGCAATGTGTTGGCTACAACTGGAGTGGGGCGTCTAATTATTAATCGTTCAAGGTAGAACTCGCGGAGCGTTCGGTCACTGCGTGTAACTACCTGACGGAGAACAGACGGGACATCCAGCCCGTGTTCGAGGAATGCACAGAGGCTCACAAAAGTTTGCTCATGAGTGCGCGCACTGCCCGCAGGCGTAGCTGTGGTCATGTGCTGTACCGGCATAGGTTTACAAATAAAATACTGAGACTCATGAACTGATGCTTCGTGTACCTGTTGGAGAGAGGTGCGGTATATGCAGTGCTGATCGATTGAAAGGCGAATGGAATACGAGAATTCAAGAATAAGAGTTTTACTCAAGCTCAGGGACGATCAGGTTTATTAAGGATGGCCACCGGATTTGTTCCATGGACAGTGCCTAAGTTCAGGTGTAACATTTCATGTAAAGAAACTCTCTCTAGCGGCCTAGCGTAGACGTAAGCACGAAATTCTTTGCTGTACAGGCATAGCAGATTCTAGAGACTGAACCTCGCTGAAAAGCAAGGTCTCGTCTTTGCCCAACACAACCTTCGACAACAGCGTCGCTCGGGTGGAGGAGTGCAATGCCCGCAATGTTTACAACGCAATGGGGTCCGGGCCGCACCGAACAATGGCGCCATGGCTCCGCGCGAGACCGTAGGCGTGCGGATTGCGCAACACACTCGGCACTCACGGTGCGCTCACACGTCACGAGGACTGCGCGTGCGTCGCTCGGGCTGCAATACAGTACGTAGGCTTCTTCGCGCCGAGCGCTGGGAGAACTACGAAGACCCTGTTGTTGACACATGCGCTGCACTGGCGGCAGCGCAACACCTACGCACCGGGAGGTAGACGGAAAGGTTCGCAAAGGTTCGTTTAGGCTCGCTTTCGTGTTCTCTCTACGGTTGGCCTCCGGTTCGCGCCACGTTCTCGCTTCGATCTGCCACCAAGGTCACCCGCGGCGTTCCAACAAAGGGAGATAAAAGCATTTTGTGCTTAAAGCTGCATATATAGAGAAGACGCGGTGTGGTTCTAGTATTGAATACCGCTGGGTAGCTCTTGCTTAAGAACCTTCCAAGGGTATTTGGCAAAGATTTTTGTAGAAAATTGCTCGCCGTTATCTCTACAGAGGAGACGCTAAATCTGCTTACAGATGCGTGGTGTCAAGAATAGGATCGGGGACGCAATGGTAGCTACGCAATAAAGTTCGGAACACAGCGAGTTCCTTTCAAAACAGCTTTGCGCACAACAGTGTTAGGCCTATTTGAATGATGGGTTATTTTAAGGCCGCTTTCCGCGCACCTGCGGGAACTGAAAGGTTGATAGACGGCCTTCCGATAATTCTGTAGAAGAATATGACCTCAGTAAGGTGTGACAACTTGAGTTGTATGAAGCAGTGAAATAAGACTACAGGAAAACCAGATCCAGCCAGAGAAAAAAAAACGGACCACCTTTTATTCAAGAAACACACATTACTCTGCAACACCGCCACCAGCTTTTATTTGACAATGTAGCTTCACAGCGTAAATTAGTGCAGAGGTTTGGAGGCATGGATGAAAATCAACACTCGATTGGGGCTAGTGTGATCATCCTGATCAATCGACAGTTTGGCAGCTATGTCTCTCGTGAACTCTGCAAGCTCCTCTTTTTCCTCCTCCGTCTTCAGGAGTGGGGAAACTGGGTTGTTATGAAGAAGGCTGTCTGCAAACAAAGTGAAGGCTGTCAGTCGAGTTGAGAGCTTTACAAACTATTAATTGCCTATGTGATTTCACATCCGTTCATACCCTACACTGAAAATAAAGCAAAAACAGAGCAAGGCCTCTTATGGACTATTTTGCCGGCTATGGTGAGGTTTTTGCCAAACCAACCACAGTTTCTTGCGACTGCTTTGGAAAATATTGTTGATGGTATAGAGGTTTGCACCTTTCACTACATGAAATGCGAATAGACGAGTTTCATTTGAGACAATGAAAGAAATAAAGAAAAACATGCATAATATTTATACCTGAAGTCGATCTTATTTATCCATTGGTGCACTTATTTCCATCATCATCATCATCATCATCATCATCATCATCATCATCATCATCATCATCGGCCTGACTGCGCCCACTGATAGGCAGACGCCTCTCCCATGTCTCTCCAATCAAACTCTCCTTTGCCAGCTGCGGCCACCGTATTCCCGCATTATTCTTAATCTCATACGCCCACCTAACATTGTAGCACCCCCTGCTAGGCTTACCTTCTCTAGTAATCTAATTCATTACCCTTAACGACGAGCTGTTATCTCGCCTTCGCATTGCATGCCCTACCCAAGCCCACTTCTTCCTCTTGAATTCAACTAGGATGTCATTGATCCGCTTTTGTTCTCTCACCCACTCCGCCCGCTTGCGGTCTCATAACGTTACACCTATCATTTTTATTTCCATAGCTCGCTGCGTTGTCCTCAATTTAAATTGAACCACATATATCGTTAACCTCCACGTTTCTGCCCCACAGGTGAGCATCGGTAGGATACCAGCTGGTGTATCCTTTTCTCTTGAAGGATAGTTGTATCCTACCAGTCATGATCTAACACTTTTTTCCATACTCTCGTAAATTTTGTGGTGCTTTTGACTGGTCACTTCGAACATTTGAAACTGAGCGCGCAGACCCGAGAGTTAAATCAGAATCTCAGTAGGAGTAAACACCGCTAAGCCGAATATGTGGTTAATTGACGGAAATCATCGCGCGGAACAACGTAGAGAAGAGGGAATACAGAAGACAGAACTTTCTTCTGTGTTCTTTCGCGCAATGTTTTCAGTCAATGAGCTATGCGCCAACTAACCCAGGCAGAAGTCCCGATTCGACGAATATGTAAGGCGCTCCCAGAGCATCCACGTGACGGAAACAAAATATGAAAGTCTTTTGGCTGACACCTATGGGGGGCAAAGTGGGGCGTAGGTTATGGCTTCCGGAACAGCCGTTTCGTAAAACCATATGCAGAATCCATCGTCGAAGCACTCGCTGACAAAAAGGCGATTCATCGCCATTTCAGCAACGCTTTCGTGCGTGGTCAGCGCACTCAGCATGGACATCTGTGCAACCTGTCCACAAATTTGTCCAGTTGACACTGGCACTTTGAGACTGCTTACACAATCAGACGTTTTGTACTCTGTGAACTAATGACCCTCTGCAGTGCATTTGAATACAACAAAGATGGAGCCATAAAAATCTGTCATCCAAAGTGCAGGCGCAAATATACCGCATAAGATGCCTCGTGCCCTCTTTCGCAGACGCCAGTGAGGCAGTAACCAACGATACCACGTAGATGACAGTGGGGGCGCATCTAATATAAAGGTTCCGAGCCACCGGCAATGACTGATGAAGTTCGTTGGCTTGAGAGTATAAGAACATCAAAACTACACCAACAGGCTGTCAAGCAGTGACTTAGCCACCCTCAAGCGGGCGACCTCGTCGTGCATCACCGATTGCCGCTGCGCTGCTTTTATGCTCAGATTTGGGAAGAACCCTAACGAAGGCCTTGTTTTCAATCAAAAGCTTCACTACGCTACCTCACAACAATTTCAAAGTGCTCGAGGATTTCACCTTCAAGTGAGCCAGAGGTCAAACCCCTTACGGCGCGATTCTTGTTTCCACCGCTCTATGGGAGACAGTTACTGCGCCATTTCCTTTACTCAAAACTGGTTCGGGCGTGCACCGATATATATGAGACAATTACTGCGCCATTTCCTTTCTTCAAAACCAATTTTAAAACCAAATTTTCAATTTTCTTCAAAACCCAAGGAAAAGTGCATAACTTGCCCCTTGGGATGGTGAACGCCTCAGTCGCGCTTTAAGCTACGTGGCGGTAGGAACAGATGTGCGCTGAATGCGTTGGCATTTACAATGGTGTAGCAGAAACGCGGCACTGAAGCAGCGTTTCGATGGAGGCGAAACTCAAAGGCGCCCGTGTGCTGTGCGATATCAGTGCACGTTAAAGATGCCCAGGTTGTCGAAATTATTCCGGAGCTCTCCACTACGGCACCTCTTTCTTCCTTTCTTCTCTCAGTCCCTCCTTTAGGCGCGGTTCAGGTGTCTGCCGTGTTGTGTGACAGATACTGCACCATTTCATTTGAATTGAAAATGAGTTGTTAGGGAAAGGAAATAGCGGAGTATCTGTCTCACATATCGGCGGACACCTGAACCACGGCGTAAGGAAATGGATAAAGGAGGCAGTGAAAGAAGAAGAGAAGAAAGTCGTGCCGTAGTGGATGACTCCGGAAAAATTTCGACTACCTGGGGATCTTTAACGTGCACAGGCATCGCAAAGCACACTGGCGCCTTACCACCACCACCACCACCACCACCTCCACCGAAACGCAGCTGCCGCAGCCGGGTTAGAACTCGGGATTTCCGGATCAGTAGCCATTTCATTTCCCCAACAACCAATTTTCAAGCTATAGACTGTCGGCGTTCTTTGTGTTACTGGCGTTAGCGTTGGCAACGCCCTAGACTCCGATGATTTCGAGGAAAAGATGACGCATAACTGGCTCCCTGGGACAGTGGCCGCCTCAATCGCGCTTTAAGGTACGTGGACGTAGGAAGAGAGAGAGAGAGAGAGATGTGGGCTGCATGGATTAGCGCTGACAACTTTGAGCCAGACACGCGCCACTGCAGCATTAAGCCGCAGCGGTCATTGGGTGGATGGATGGAAACTTTTATTACACAGATAAAAATTGCTGGTGGTTTAGCTCTGGTCAACGCTGCTCGAAAGCGAAAAGCGGCATCTCCCTGGCTACGTTTGTGGTCGAGCGACTGGCGGTGTGTGCCATACTGACAAATACACAATAGTAGGCATTTTTTTATTTGTTTAACATCTTGCTTTCTTCGAAACGAAACTAAGGCGCTCGCCCAAGAGAGCATATATTTAGTATAGCTTTGGTGATATTTACAAATGTACTATATTGTTCGTTGTATGCGGAGATATGGAACAAAATTCGGTTCCAAACGACGCGGAAACCCGGCAGATAATTTCAGAAAGCCAAATTGAAGAATAATTTTTTTTGGGGGGGAAAGGAAATGGCGCAATATTAGACAGGCGTCATTTCCTGTTCTTAAAACCAACTTTCATTTTCCATCGCTTACGGCGCGTTCGGGTGTCCACTGAGACATGTGAGGCAGGCATCATTTCCTACCCTTAAAACCAACTTTCACTTTCCTCCATAAAAACGCAGCCGCGGTCAGGTTCGAACCCGGGAACTGATCCGGAGTTCCCGGGTTCGAACCCAACCGCGGCGGCTGCGTTTTTACGCAGGAAAAACGCTAAGGCGCCCGTGTGCTGTGCGATGTCAGTGCACGTTAGATCCCCAGGTGGTCGAAATTATTCCGGAGCCCTCCACTACGGCACCTAATTCTTCCTTTCTACTTTCACTCCTCTATTATCCCTCCCCTTACGGCGCGGTTCAGGTGTCCAACGATATATGAGACAGATACTGCGCCATTTTCTTTCCCCAAAATCTAATTATTATTATTATTATTCACTTTCCTTTCCTTACGGCGCGGTTCGGGTGTCCACCGAGATATGTGAGACAGGCGTACTTTCCTTTCCTTAAAACCAATTTTCATTTCATTTTTCTTCCCTTGCGGGCGCGATCCGGGTGTCGGTTCATTTCCTTGTTCGACCTCTAGCTACATTCAAGGTCAAACTTGCTGCCCCGCTGACAGCTAGAAAAGCTGGCATAGTGAAATTTGCGCTACAAAAAATCTGCCAGGGTGGTTCCCGACTGGTCCAGGCATCCACGGGGTTGTGCTCCACATAAAGTCCGATATCTGCCATATCCACCACCATCTGTCCCCATCTGCCATATCTGCCACCAGCCATATCTGGCCGGCGGGCTGAGCGGTCCATAAAGCAGCCTCCCAGGAAGATTGAGTGGGATTGGGGATGGGGGTACTGCCTGAGGGGAAGAACATTCCCAAAGGTGGTGGAAAAGTGGGGATCTGTGCACGCACAGAGGTGTAACAATGAGGAGGAAAGGTAGGGTGAAAGGATGAGAGGCAGTAGGGTGAAATAAAGCAGCCCCTCTGTAATTGTCGCCATGTGGCACTGGATAAGGGCGACGAGGTAGTGTGGTGTGGTGGTAATGTCATGCGGCTGAGTTTGCAGAATGTGGTGATTTGATGACATGTATAAAGGACCGATAGGGGCTCAAGATCGTCCGGGGTCCGGGAGTAGAGTTCTCGGGCGAGCGCATTAACGCGCTCATTACCGGGGATCGAGGCATGCCCAGGGATCCACGACAGAGTAACCGTTCGGTCGAGAGAGGTGGCTGTGGCAACAATACGGTGTGGGCCGGCGTCGCCACGCCCTTTAGGTAGTGGCGGCATATGGCCTGGGAATCTGTGCCAATTTCGGTTATGTTTTTGTCAATGGTGGAGTGGGCCAGCGCAAGCGCGATGGCGGCTTCTTCCGCCTCTGCAGGCGAATTAGTTCGGATAGTGGCGGCGGCCCCCCCACTGTGCCATCTTCATAGGCTGCGACTGCCGTGAAAAATACTACTTCAGTATTTTTTGCTGCGTCGACATATAGGATATCGGAGCGGTTGCTGTATGCTTTGGTGTAAAATTTTGCTCGAGCCTGTCGCCTACCCTGATGGAGGCTAGCGCTCATATTGCGCGGTAGGGGCTTCTGATATATGGGATCCTGCGTGCGCAGAGAAATCATATAAGGTGTAGGAATTGTTGGGGTGGGATTGGGTAGACTGAGACGAAACTGTCGCAGTAGGGAGGTGACAGCCGTGCGCATTAGGATATCTGCCTGTTGTGTTTAGCGTTGAGTGAGTATGTGGTATGTGAGGTGGTATGTAATGCGGCTAATGATTAATGCATTTGTCATATTGAGGGTCTCGCGCTCACTCCGCCCATGACTGCGTGCTGCCACCCGCTTGATTAGTGCAGTGACCTGTTTGGTCTGTCTTTGCAAGAGATGAAGGGTGGCGGTTGCATCGAGCGTGTTGTTAATGAAAAGGCCGAGAATCTTCAATTGAGACAAAATGGCACTTGATTTCCGTATATGCGCATTTCAATGCGGGGGTGGGGAGGTCACTGGGGAGGGGTTTCAACTGCAATAGTCATGTTTTACTTGGAGAGCAACGGAGGCCTGTGTGTGCTAAATTTGTGGTGGTGATGTATGACAGATTGCAGCATATCCTGGGCTGTTGCAATGGATCCTCCCGTTGTCCAGATGGTTATATCATCTGCGTATATGGCTGTGTGGAGCCCCTGGGGTAGCAGCAAGGGCGTTTGCCAGTGGCGCTAGTGCAGTGTTCAAAAATAAAGGTGATAGGACCACCCCTTGTGGGGTTCTACGGTTAGGCAGGGGGAAATGCTGGGAGGCGACATCCCCAAGGCGGAGTTCTTCCGTTCGTCCCTGCAGGACGGTCCGAACATATTGCCACACTGTTAGCTATTTTGTGGCGCCGCCATGCGGTGCGACAGCACCCGCTGGTCTTCGTTGCCTTCCCCGGCTCGTGCGTTGGTTCGCTGAGTGTGCCTGCTTTGCTAGTCCTGGTGTGTCCTTCTACCCTTTCTGCCGGGTTTCGGTGACGATATTGACATATGCGGGTGCCGCAGCCCGTGATGGCTAATGTCGTCAGGACATGGTCATGGCTTATTGTGTCGAAAGCCTTATGAATATCCAGGGCCAGTATGGCTTGCGTAGCCGCTGTATGGCGCTTAGTGTGAAGAGAAACTCTTTGAGGGCGGGAAGTACGTATTACGCCGAGATGGTTGGACGGAAGCCAAATTGAACGTTGGAGAGGAGGAGGAGGAGGAGGAGGAGGAGGAGGAGGAGGAGGAGGAAAATGTTGATTAAAGTTAAGGGGAGTTGGGCGGGCTTAGTTGGGCGGAGTTGGGTGGGGCCCTCATTCCAGGGCTCCACAGGCTTGAGCTGCCCTGTGGGCCCGCTGTATGAGGGCCCGTTGGTCCTCCAAGTTATCGCTGGTCAGCAGCGCCTCCCACCGCTCAAAAGACGTGTTTTCTTTTTGTAGAATGTTTGGTTTGGCCCCACATCCCCACGAAATGAAAAAGAGTGTAGGGCGGGCCTGGCACCAGGGGCAGGTGTCGGAGTATTATGTTGGGTGTATGAGATGTAGTCATGGAGGATTGGAAATTGGTTCTTCGGTATCTTCCACCATGAGACGGCATCTGGGGTGTCTAATTTCTTATGAAGTGGAGGGAAGTGTCTCCTTTGAAGACGCTGACAATCGAGGCGTTCGCTATAACTAGAAGGTAGAGGAGTAAAAGCGGGCACAGTTTGTGGTCCCGCTCGGATGATGATGCCTTGAGCATGTGGCCTCTCATTTCACCCAGTCCCTCGTGGCCTGGGGTCCAAGTGATTTGGTGGTGCCTGGTGAGGGGTGTAGTGCCCATGAGCCGACTGAAGTGCTCGGGAACTCAGCCTCTCAGGAAGTTTCGACACGCGTGTCCCGGGTCTGTGATCATATGAGCGCTTTGGCCTTGGAACTCGTAACGGCTAATGACAATGGCCTAATGACAACGAAGGCGCGAAAGTCCGGTCCCCGTAGAGTATCTGTTACGGGTCCAATTGGAATTATTTTTGGAAATGTGGCGGAAAGTTTGAAGGATGCTTCACTCCCGCCACCGGTTGGCCCGGCATTGCACTGCCTCCGGGATCGGCCTTGTCTTTAGCGCATCTTTACCATCCTGTCTTTCTATCCCATCTTTCAACCCTCCTACTATCTGCACGTGGTAGCGATTGTGGCTCGTCTTGAGCCGGTGAGCAGGCCTGTGCACTTTCCTTTTCTTTCTTCCTGGCAACAACGACAACAGACAATGACCACGGCTACAGTGAACTAGAATACTATAGCCATGGCGGTGGTCTCCGCGGCTGCTGGCGTTCCGGCTCTTACAGAAGCAGTGAATAGAGGGGAGAAGCGGTGGCCCACTGCCGCCACTGCGTACTTGTCATCGTCGAGGTTTGCTGCGGCGTCAACACAAACCACGTTCGCGGAATTGGCTAGGCGTCGGCGTAGGTAGGATACTCGCGCTCGTCGTCTGCCTGTGTGAGCGTCTTGAAGCGTATGTTTCGGTATCAGGGCCTTGCTGATGTATTTCCTGTGATGTTTTTTTAGAGAAGATTGAGCATCTAGAGAGCGATGTCCGCAACTCTGCCTACACGGCCTAGGATAGTTCGGCCAGATTGGGTGGTCTGAAGTCTTAGCGTTTGAGATGTACGGATGGCTTGTGTTAGTTCTGCAAAGGCGTTGAAGTTCCTAATGTGGTCAGACGCTCCGTCGAGGTGTCTTTAGGAAGGTTAAGGGCCGTCTTATATACCCTCCTTATGATGGTGTCAACTTGCTGCTCCTCTCCCTTTGTTAGCGTGTGAAACGGTAGTTCGTATGTGAGTCGGCTAAGTACCAGTGCTAGCAAAGCCGAAGAGTGTCTTCTTTTGGCAATCCTTGGCGATGCTTGGTAATGCGGCTGATCATGAGAGGTATTTGGTTTACGGTGGTTTTGAGAGTCTGATGGCGTGCGTAACATGGAGGTTGCTCTGCATCCAAAGACCAAGAATGCGGATCAGGTTAACATCCCTGACTTCCATGATGGCTTGACCCTCGATAGTGAGGTTGAAGGACTAGGAGAGACGTATCTCGGGCTATGTACTCGTATTACCTCCGATTTCTCCGGGGCGCAGTAGAGGCCGCTTTGCGAGGCGAAGTCCTCGGCGATCCGGGTTGCTAATTGCAGGGTGGTTTCTTTTTGGCCCAGGGAAACCTTTGTGGCCCTTAGAGTTATATCATCCGCGTATATGGTAAAGCCTACATTTGGAAGTGCTTGTAGTGCACGCGATAGCCTGAGCATAGCAATGTTGAAAAACGGCAGAAATAATAGCTCCTGAGGTGTGGCTTTGTGTGGCATATTTTTGACGTCGGAGCGGTTCAGTCCGATGCCTACGTGGAATCGTTGGAGAAAGCTTGTTTCTAGGAACGGTTGCAGGCTCACCAACCTATCACGATCAACAATTAATTTAATCGTCACCTGGAGGGTGAGCGCGTTGCATATTCAGCGTGCGGAACGCATTCAACATTAGATGCCAAGCCGCGTCTACTTACCCAATACACCACAACTTTCGCTCTTTACCTAGGTTCAGCAGTAGTTGAACCGCAGCTAATTTTTTTTTCGGAGTGTGTGGTAGCGCTCCTCGATGGAGGCCGACGCCCAGAAAAAATTCTGAGGGTGTTTACGTCTGCTTACGTGGAGAAATGCGAAAACATGTTAGAAGAAAGGAAAGGTTTTTGAGGAAAGGAAAAGGCACAGTAGCTCTCACATCTCGACATGTCGGCGGACACCTAAACAGCGCCTTAAAGCATGCAACTGAAGGTGCATATGTCATTGGTCCGAACCCCAGTCGCAAGTGAGCCACCAGCTTGACTAAAACATGCTAGCCATTTGCAAAGAGAAATGCTATGACGTCAATCGGAATGCTGCACGACGAACGGTTAGTCAAAGTTTTTGAGGAATGTATTCGGGAATGCTGCCACCGCATTAATGTCCACCAGTGAATGACATCGCGAATATTCCATCTACTCCAACGTTTCTTACCAACGTTCATTGCGTTAGGTTGCTGATATCCGTTTTCATCCTCCCTTTAGTCGCAACAACGCCTGAGATATCTGTTGCTCAAATCAGCCTCGTCGTTTCGGCGGGCGCGGTTTTGCCCCACGCCCCACCGCTCATCTCTTCCCGCCATTCTTCTTCCTGTCTGCACGTGGCACAGTCCAAGTCCTCGTCACCAATTTTTGCGGCGCTCCGCAGCACCTCACCAAAGGCACAGTAATCGGCCTCATCGAGCGCCTCAGCGCTCCTGTCGATGCTGAGACCCTCTCTGTGGCTCCTTCTTGTCCGCCCCCTCCCCAGCCTTCGGTGCCTCCTTTAGTTGTCAGCATTGCCCCACAACTCTTTGCTTAGGAGAGAGACGAGCTCCTCGCTCTGCTGGGTGAGATCCACGACTGGTTTTCTACGTCAGCCGGGGTTCGCCAGACTCCAATAGCAAAGCACAGAACAATTACCGACGACGCTGTCCATCCTGTTCGTCAGTAACTTTATCGCCTTTCGTTAAAAGAACGTGAAACGATACAACATTAAGTGCGCGAAATGTCGGCCGTTTACATTATCCAACCTTCTTACAGCCATTGGGCTGCTCCGGCGGCGCTGGTGAAGAAAAAATACGGCACCCTTCGCTTTTGTGTTGACTACCGGAGCCTGAACAGTCATGAAGAAGGACGTATACCCACTTCCGCGCATCGATGACGCGCTTGACCGCCTGCGCCATGCCCGTTACTTTTCATCCATCGACCTTAGAAGTGGTTATTGGCAGATAGAAGCTGATGAGCGTGACAGAAAAAAGACGGCTTTCATCACCCCGGATGGACTGTATGAGTTCAAGGTAATGCCCTTCGGACCCGGTACTGCTCCAGCGACCTTCCAGCGCGATAGGGACACCGTGCTCACCGGCCTCAAATGGCAAACATGCCTTGTTTGCCTTAATGATGTGGTCATTTTTTCCAGCACGTTTCATGAACATCTTGTTCGCCTAAAAGCAGTCTTGCAGGCTATCAGAAATATCGGCCTCACCTCAAGCCTACGAAGTGCCAATTTGCCTGTGACGAGCTGAAATTTCTGGGTCACGTCGTCAGTCAAGAGGGCTTCGGTCCTGCGCTTCCTTCCCGACGCCGCCGGACAAGAACGCCGTGCGGAGGTTCCTGGGCCTCTGCGATTACTACAGACGCTTTGTTCCCAACTTTTCGCATATCGCCGCGCGGATTACTCGCCTCACGAAGGAGTCCATCCCATTCCATTGGTCTAGTAACAGCAGCTTGCATTTGACCATCTAAAACGACGCCTACAGGCTTCCCCTGTCCTAGGCCGTTTTGATAAGGACGCCGCGGCAGAGGTACACGCTGACACTAGTAACACGGGCCTCGGGGCCGTCCTGATCCAGCACCAGAACTGCGCCGAACGTGTCATCGCATACGCCAGTCGTGTTTTGTCGAAGGCGAAAACCAACTACTCGACCACCGAAAAAGAATGCCTCGCAGTAATTTGGGCGATCACTAAGTTCAGACTCTATCTGTATGCATAGACGCCCATTCCAGGTGGTCACAGACCACCGCTCTCTGTGCTGGCTTACCAGTCAAGGGACCCTGCAGGCCGACTTGCGCGGTGGGCCCTTCGATTGCAAGAATTCGACGCTACGATCGTCTATAAGTCTGGTCGCAGACGCACTAATGCTGACTGCCTCTCCTGCGCTCCCGTCGAAGCCGCGCCTGATGATACGGACGACTGTGACATCTTTTTAGGAGCTCTATGTACCGACGATATGGCGGCGCGGAAGCGACACGACCCCGACCTTCGCGACGAGATCTCACATTTGGAGGGTCAAGGAGGCGTGGTTCCTCGTCCTTTTGTACGCGTAGTGCGTAATTTATGCCTTCGGGACAACGTTCTTAATACGAAGAACTGTGCCCTGAGCCCGAGGTCACGGCTTTTAGTTGTGCCCACTGGTCTACGCGACGAAATTAAGAAGCGTCTCAAGATGACCCCCACCTCGGGACACTTGGGGTTCAGTCGAACGCTCGCGCGAATACGTTCCAAGTACTATTGGCCACAACTTGACAAGACCGTCCACCATTGCACCAGGACCTGCCGCGAGTGTCAACGGCGCAAGACTCCACCCGTGAAGCCTGCGGGACTCCTTCACCATTTCATCCCACCGCTCAGTCTGTTCCAGCAGATCGATATGGACCTACTCGGACCTTTTCCAAAGTCGCAGTCGGGCAACCGATGGATGGTGGTGGCGACGGACTACCTCACACGGTATGCCGAATCACGCGCTCTGCCGTCATCAACGGCTTGGGATGTGGCAGTGTTTTTCGCCGAGTCCGTCGTTCTTCGACCCGGTGCCCCAGAGGTCCTTATCACTGATCGTGGTGCCGCATTTATGTCCCAACTTATCTCACAGATACTGAGCTTAAGCCACACCGCCCACCGCAAAACTACCGCATACCACCCGCAAAGAAACGGGCTGACCGAGCGCCTTAACAAGACCTTGGCTGACATGCTCTTAATGCATGTCGACATCGAGCACCGAACCTGGGATGAAGTGTTACCGAACGTAACTTTTGTGTACAACAATGCAGTACAAGAAACCACCACATTTTCGCCATTTTGCCTGGCGCATGACCTGGAAGCCTTACCATGCTCGACGCTATGCTGCCCCACCAGCCAGTTGTCTACACTCACGCCGATGCTCAACTTGTCGATCAACTCACGGAAGAAGCCCGACAGTTGGCCCGCCTTCGCATCCAAGCCCGCCAGCAAGTCGATGCTCGACGATACAACCAAGGCCACCGTGATGTTCAGTTCAATCCTGGCGATCGAGTGTGGGTGTGGACTCTAATTCGAAGCCGTGGTCTTAGCGAGAAGCTGCTGAAACGATACTTTGGCCCGTACGAAGTGATCCGCCATATAGGCGACTTAGTACGAAGTGCTGCCGATCGTTACGCGGCCGTCACGCCGCCCGCCCGCCTCCGAACTTGTCCACGTAGCTCGCCTGAAAGCGTACTGTGACCGCTCGGAGCACGTGACCCAACTCTTCGCGCTTTCGGGAGGGGAGTAATGTCGTGTGGTGTTATTGTTCTTCCTTGATTTTGCACTTAACGACACCTTCAACCGGCGGCGTGCCGATCGCCGGTGACGAGGTAGAAGCTCGGCAGAACTCGCTCGTGAGCCCGGCCGCGACCGCTTGGCCTGTCTCTGGCGCCTGCTACTGTGGTCCTGGTCCCCCATTGTGCCTTCGACCCGCGTCGTCTCCACAACCCGTGACAATATGACCGATTACGTCAAATACCAAGTGACGCCACAGAGGACCAACTTCCGCCGTCAACATAGCCTCCTATTCCTTCTGCATTAAGAATCAGCCGAACGCAATACTAGTGCTCAGCATCAGCTCCCGAATGGGAGATCAATTTTTTAGAGCGGCGCTCGGCCAGCTAAAGACACTATTAGATCTCTATCAAGTGTCAGAAAAATTATTCCCCTTTATAAAGTTCAGCCTGCCAGCTATAGTCTGGGTGAAACGGCAGGCCTGCCTTTGTTGCAATGTATACAACGAACTCCTTTGAGCATCCCCACTATGTATGAGTCCTTAGAAATGAGCCGGCGATAGACTGTTACTGTCAACTGAAAAATAACAATTGGTTTTTAGGGAATGGAAATGGCGCAGTATATGTGTCACATTTCGGCGCACACCTGAACCGCGCCGTAAGGGAAGGAATAAAGGAGGGAGTGAAGGAAGGAATGAAGAAAGAGGTGCTAACATTCACAGCGCAAGACGAACACGGACACGAGGGGAGACACCACAAAGCGCCGACTTCAACAAAAGTTTATTGCTGTGCGAGCGACTATATATGGTGTACAGCGGACATGCGCAGCAACGAAAAGGTACAATCATTCATGAGCATCTGGTAGCGGCGCCACATCGCAAGCGAACACATCATTTTCTGCACACGACAAAAAAAAAGGAAAAAACAAAAAGCTAAAAAACCTAAAAAGCAGTACGCGCACAAGAACGTCGAAGCCATAATACTCATTCCGAAATTCGCAAGATATGACGCTCCTTATCACTTAACAGCAATGATGGAGTGCTGACACAGTGATCCCTTTTTTTTGCAATCTCTGCAGCCTCAGCAATCTCCCTGGCTGTTTTGCTTATGTACTTGTGAAGGATGGTGGTTCCTCCCAAAGAAGGACCACGTTCCTTGCACTGTTGGCAATCACGGCAGTGTATGCCGAGATGACGAGATGCCCCGATCACGGCATACACTGCCGTGATTGCCAACAGTGCAAGGAACGTGGTCCTTCTTTGGGAGGAACCACCATCCTTCACAAGTACATAAGCAAAACAGCCAGGGAGATTGCTGAGGCTGCAGATATTGCAAAAAAAAGGGATCACTGTGTCAGCACTCCATCATTGCTGTTAAGTGATAAGGAGCGTCATATCTTGCGAATTTCGGAATGAGTATTATGGCTTCGACGTTCTTGTGCGCGTACTGCTTTTTAGGTTTTTTAGCTTTTTGTTTTTTCCTTTTTTTTGTCGTGTGCAGAAAATGATGCGTTCGCTTGCGATGTGGCGCCGCTACCAGATGCTCATGAATGATTATACCTTTTCGTTGCTGCGCATGTCCGCTGTACACCATATATAGTCGCTCGCACAGCAATAAACTTTTGTTGAAGTCGGCGCTTTGTGGTGTCTCCCCTCGTGTCCGTGTTCGTCTTGCGCTGTGAATGTTAGCATGAAGTACCAACTCGCCAGCAACTGATTTTAAGAAAGAGGTGCTGTAGTGGAGGGCTCTGGAATAATTTCGACCACACGGAGATCTTTAACGCGCACTGACATGGCACAGCCCACGGGCGCCTTAGCGTTTCACCTCCATCGAAACGCAGCCGCCGCGCTCGGGTTCGAACCCGGGAACTCTGCATCAGTAGCTGAGCGCCCTAACCACTGAGCCACCACGGCGGGTCCTCATCATCATCGTCATCATCAGCCTTACTACACCCACTGCAGGGCAAAGGCCTCTCCCAAGTCTCTCCAATTAACCCTATCCTTTGCCAGCTGCATCCACCCTGTGCCTGCAAACTTCTTAATCTCATCCGCCCACCTAACCTTCTGCCGCCCCCTGCTACGCTTACTTTCTCTTGGAATCCACTCCGTTACCCTCAAGGACCAGCGGTTATCTTGTCTTCGCATTACATGCCCTGCCCAAGCCCATTTCTTTCTCTTGATTTCGACTAGGATGTCATTAACCCGTGTTTGTTCCCTCACCCACTCTGCCCGCTTCCGATTTCTTAACGTTACACCTACCATTTTTCTTTCCATGGCTCGCTGCGTTGTCCTTAACTTAAGCTGAACTCTTTTCGTTAGCCTCCACGTTTCTGCCCCGTAGGCGAGTACCGGTAAGATTATACTGTTGTACACTTTCCTCTTGAGGGAAATTGGTAAACTGCCACTCATTATCTGCGAGGATTTGCCATATGCGCTCCACCCCATTCTTATCCTTCTAGTTATCTCCCTCTCATGATCCGGATCAGCTGTCACTACCTGCCCTAAGTAGACGTATTCCGTCACAATTTCTAGGCTCTCGCTGCCAATCGTGAACTGTTGTTCCCTTGCTAAGCTGTTGAACATTACCTTGGTTTTCTGCATGTTAATTTTTAGACCCATCGATCTGCTCTGCCTGTCTAACTCATTGATCTTGATTTGCAGTTCACCTCCTGAATGACTCAGCAAGGCAATGTCATCAGCAAATCGCAGATTATTTAGGTATTCTCCATTTATTCTTATTCCCAAGTGTTCCCAATTCAGGCCTCGAAATACCTCCTGTAAACACGCGGTGAACAGCATTGGCGAAATCGTGTCTCCTTGCCCGACGCCCTTCCTTATTAGAATTTTATTGCTGACTTTATGGAGGACTATAGTAGCTGTGCAGTTGCTATATATATCTTCCAGTATTTTGACATAAGGCTCTTCTACCCCCTGATTACGCAATGTCTGTATCACTGCTGAGGTTTCCACTGAGTCGAATGCTTTCTCGTAATAAATGAAAGCTATATATAAAGGTTGGTTATATTCTGCGCATTTCTCTATCTCCTGATTGATAGTGTGAATATGATCTATTGTGGAATATCCTTTACGAAAGCCTGCCTGATCATTTGGTTGATTAAAGTCTAACGTTGCCTGCACTCTATTAGCGATTACCTTAGTAAATACTTTGTAGGCAACGGATAGTAAGCTGATCGGCCTGTAATTTTTCAAGTCCTTGGCGTCTCCCTTCTTATGAATTAAGATAATGTTTGCATTCTTCCAAGCTTCTGGTACAGTCGAGGTCATAAGGCATTGCGTATACAGGGTGGCTAGTTTTTCTAGCACGATGTCCCCTCCATCCTTCAGATCTGCTGATACCTGATCCTCCCCAGCTGCTTTTCCCCTTTTCATTGCTTCTAAGGCTTTCTTTACATCATCTTTCGTTACTGGCAGGATGACGCATTGCTGTGCACTGTTGTCTTTCTCATTAACGCTCTGATTACATTGGCTACTGTACAGGTCTGTGTAGAACTCTTCGGCTACGTTAACTATCTTATCCATATTGCTAATGACATTGCCCTGCTTGTCTCTTAATGCATACATCTGGTTTTTACTTATTCCTAGTTTCCTCTTCACTGTTTTTAGGCTACCTCCGTTCTTTATAGCATGCTCGATTCTCTCCATAATAAACTTCCTTATGTCGGCTACCTTGCGCTTATTTATTAACTTTGATAGCTCTGTTAGTTCTGTTCTATCGGTAGGGTTAGATGCCCTCATGTTTTGGCGCTTCTTAATCAGATCTTTCGTCACCTGGGATAGCTTCCCGGTATCCTTTCGAACTGTCCTACCGCCTACTTCTACTGCGCACTCCGTAATTATTGATGTCAGATTATCGTGCATTGAATGAACATCAAGATCATCTTCCTCAGTTAAAGCCGAATATCTGTTCTGCAGCGCTATCCTAAACTCCTGTGCTTTCCCTCTTATGGCTAACTCGCTAATGATCTTCTTCTTCACTAGCTTCTTCCGTTCCCTCTTCAACTCTAAGCTAAGTCTAGACCTTACCATTCTGTGGTCGCTGCAGCGCACCTTTCCGAGGACGGCCACATCCTGAATGATGCCAGGTTTAGCGCATAGTATGAAGTCGATTTCATTTTTAATCTCACCATTGGGGTTCTTGCAGGTCCACTTCCTGTTTTCTCGTTTGCGGAAGAAGGTATTCATGATCCGTAAATTATTTCTATCCGCGAATTCGACTAATAACTCTCCCCTGCTATTTCTAGAGCCTACCCCATAGTCACCTACCGCGTGGTCGTCAGCCTGCTTCTTGCCCACCTTCGCATTGAAGTCGCCCATCAGTACTGTGTACTGCGATTTTACTTTATTCACTGCTGATTCTACGTCCTCATAGAAACTTTCAACGGTCTGGTCATCATGGCTGGATGTGGGTGCGTAGGCCTGCACCACTTTCAGCTTGTACCTCCTATTCAGCCTAATTGCTACAGCTGCTACCCTCTCGTTAATACTGTAGAACTCCTCTACGTTGCCAGCTATATCCTTATTAATGAGGAATCCCACACCTAGTTCTCGTCTATCCTCTAACCCGCGATAGCACAGTATGTGTCCTTCCTTTAGTGCTGCATACGCCTCACCTGTCCTCCTAACTTCGCTATGCCCTTTCACATCCCATTTAATTCCCGCTAGTTCCTCAAACCGCACTGCTAGGCTAGCCTCACTTGCTAAAGTTCTAGCGTTAAACGTTGCCAGGTTCAGATTCTAATGGCGGCCTGTCCGGAGCCAGAGATTCTTAGCACCCTCCGCTGCGTCACAGGTCTGACCGCCGCCGTGGTTATTTTCTCCGTAGCCGCTGGGGCTGAGGGCCGAGGGTTAATTGGTTTGATCATAGAAGGTTGTGGCCAAGTACTACACCAGGGTGGCCAAATCCTGCTCTGGTGAGAGAGTGCGTTGTCGGTTCTGGTCACCGAGGTCAGGCCGCACTCCAAGCCTGGTTATGCAATTCCATCGACACGCGGATATTTTTTTTTAAACCCGGTGGAGAATTGCGCGGCACCAGGATTTGAACCCCGGCCCTCTCGCACGCGAGGCGGATGTTCTACCTCTACGCCATCGCTGCAGCCTCCACGGCGGGTGTTACTTTCTAAAAATCATATTTTTTGAAGCGGTAGCTTGACTACCAGAGATAACCGGCTGAGATCGCCGTGCATATTCAATGACTTTCAAAGCTCAGCACAGGTCAAGCCTCAGTGCCCAAGTTCAGACAACCAGTGAATGCTCAGTGGTCAGACCAATGGTCAAGGAATTGTAAAGGTCAGAGGTCGAGGTGAAAGTTTAAAGTCATTTCAAGGACAGTGGAAAGTCAAGATTATCATGGTCGTAAGGTCACGTCAAGGTGAATAAAAATTGGGTCACGTAATCGACTCTTGGATCGACGAGGAGCCGAAACGCGGCATTTAGGTGATAGGGCGTGACGTCGCGCCCTCTTTAACCGAGTACATAATGGGAGGAGCGCCGGCGCACCTAGGAACGAAGTCGACATGCGGTGTTCGCGAGCTAAGCTGTGACGTCGAGTAAAAAAAAAAGAAAAAAAAACATACCAAAAACCAAAGAAACGACCAAAGCATAGCATAATAGACATTGCCAGGCTAAACCATCTTGAAGCTACGGCTTCTCTCTCGGTTTAACCAAAGCTAAACCGGCATTATTTTTTTTTAATTCCGGAGCCAATTTCTTGGAACAATTTTTATAAGCGGTGTACGTCACGACTATAGTGATGACATGGTCAATGACAGGAAGCCCGCCTCTGCCATTCGCTATAGGGACACAACCTGGGCTAGAGGGCGCTGCGGACGCCAGTGAATAGCGACCTCTCCGAGCGAATCCTCCTAGTTGATCGAGCAGGACATAATAATTAATAATAATAATTGTTTTCGGGGAAAGGAAGTGGCGCAGTATCTGTCTCATATATCTTTGGACACCTGAACCGCGCCGTATGGGAAGAGATAAAGGAGGGAGTGAAAGAAGAAAGGAATAAAGAGGTGCCGTAGTGGAGGGCTCCGGAGTAATTTGGACCACCTGGGGATCTTTAACGTGCACTGACCTCGCACAGCACACGGGCGCCTTAGCGTTTTCCCCCCATAAAAACGCAGCCGCCGCGGTCGGGTTCGAACCCGGGTACTCCGGATCAGTAGTCGAGCGCCCTAACCACTGAGCCACCGCGGCGGGTATGGACGACGAGCTTCGCCACTGGCTTGTGTGCGTTTGCCTCGTCCGCACGTGAAGGAGACTAATTTCGCGCGCGCGCGCTCGTTCTTTCTGGCTCGCGCTTCGGCGCCGTTGTGACAGGAGCTTGCATCCCGCACGCTATGCTCTCTCCGCTCGTGCATGGACGCCGTTGTGAGAGAAAAGCGCGCCTACTGGAGGGTTTTCCTCGCGCTTTGGCACTGCTGTGAACTCGTGCTTTAGAGAGGGAGCAGCTCGTGTGCGTGGCGTCAAGCAAATGAAAAGGGCGCTGTTTTCGTCACGCCTAGTTTTGTGCCCATAGTGCATAACCACGTGGTGTACGAAGTGAAAACTGAAATTGAAGCCTACCTTCGAACGAAACTGCGCCACGAATGCGGTTCGCGCTTTTTTTTTTCGTGTCTTCAAATTGTGCTAGCTCAGCTCGATGTCCTTGCTTCCGCCGTGCGTGCTGGTCAGACGTTTCTGCTACCTTTTTCTTTTCCCTTTCCGCGGTGTTTCAATGGCTTTGGCGCCAGGCTGCTCACCCCAGTGTCGCAGGATGAATCGCGCCGCGTTTAGATCTGTGCGCAATACGAAAGCGCATTTCGAGATGTCGATACGCTTTAATGAATCCCATTCTGTTGAACTTTGAGAGTTTTAGCATGGGCGTGCGGTGACACAATATGGCAACGCATTGCCGTTCCTACCGGTGTCGCGCTTGCCTAGCCGCTTCTTCCGTATTGTCGTATTTACAGCAGATGGCGCATTCACCATGCATATATCTAAAAATAATACCTGTTAATCCGTAGCCATTCAAAAACGGCTTTGCTCACAATCTACGTACAATCTTGGAACGTTAAACTCACAAACCACTGGCACGACTCAGTTCTGATGCGGATCTACGGGGCACGTAACATTATTGCGCGGCCGCCCGAGGTCTGCTGTATATGTGGTCTGTAATCTGCAGAGCCACACTCCTACCGCGTGTGTACGACAGAGACACAAGGTTAGTTCCCATACGGAATCGTGTCTGCCATCTTCGCCTTTGCAGTTCGATGCGCTGCCAGTTTACATGATGTCGGCCGAGTAAGCGCACATATATTAAGTGCCCGCCAGCGTTCTCTTCTGTTGCGGCAGGTGATGGATCATTAGCACTATTTTTTAATCTATGCTGCAGCGCCCGATACCGCACCGGAACTTCACAGTGAACGATCTCTGCCACCTGGGTAATTTCTGTTGACAGCACACACAGCTGTAAGCAAGTGCGTCATTTCAGGGAAGCCCACAAGTCAAGCTAGACGCTTCTCCGTTTTTAGGCAATCGTGGTGCCGCTTGTCACTTCGATCACCGCGTAAAAATTGCCCACCGATGGACATAAACAGCGCACTGCGCCGTCGTCAGGCTGTGCTCGCATCCGTCGCGCCCTCGAGGAGACGGGCGCGCGCCGCACGCGAACACTGCCAGTCAGAGCGCCGAGGCGCCGTCGCGCCCGATCGGCGCTTCAGAATTCCGCCGCTACGGGAGGAGCACGGCGCTGTCGTCGCGTGGCAAACCTTAGGTTGGGGTCTCTATAGGCATGGCGTCACGGCTACATTTCCGGCACGAAAGCAGTCGTGTGCGTTGCACTCTTTGCCGCGGCCGCCGCCGTACTAGGGTGGCTAGAACTGTTTCAGGTGTGAAAAGCGCGGCGCGTTTCCCTTGCCGGAAGTGGCACCGCTGCCCACCGATGCCGCCAGGGGCGCTGATGCTAAAGGCGCCGTCGCGCGGTCGCTGATCACGCACGGTGGAAAGCGCGCGGACCGCATTAATTGTGTGATTTGCGCGCTGTGCTTTGCTTTTGGGAGGCCGCTGAAGATGAAAATGGCTTCGCGATTGTGGTTTGTACACTCGATGAAGTTATGAGCTCCGAGTTCTGAAGAATTATTCACCAAGCAGAACTGCTTTCTTGCGCAGCAGACGACAACCAGTTGCTGGAATCACTTCTCTTTTTGTTTCTAAAGCAGAATTTGCTGAGGTCTGATTTAAAGGAAACTGGAGCACTCATCAGGTTCGATTTGTGTGCTGGCATGAAAAGCTGCTGCGCATACGTTCACACGCTTTTCAAGAACGCGCTCGGCTGTTCGTTTGTAACATGAAAAGGAGTGCCAGAAGTTTGCTCCTCCCCCCTCCCTTCTTTTTCCGCGCCCCTAGAGCGGTTCGCTCGCGCTGCTTTTTGCCTTTCAGTTTTAGTAAATTCTTTCGCTTTCAGCTGGGCTTCCTTCCTCAATAATGTGTGGTATTTTTGTTTTGCGTCACCAGCCGCCGTGGTGGCTGAGTGGTTATGACAGTCAGCTGCTGACGCGAAAGACGTGGGTTCGATCCCGGCCGTGGCGGTCGAATTTCGATGGAGGCAAAATTCGAGAGGCCACCGTACTGTGCGATGTCAGTGCACGTTAAAGGTCCCCAGGTGGATGCAATTTCCTAAGCCCTTCTCTACGGCGTCCCTCATGGCCTCGGTCGCTTTGAGACGTTGAAGGACGTACATGAAGTGGGAATTGAGTGTTTTGCGCCAGCACCTTCTCTTGCCTCCTGCGATGGGGTTCGTTAAGGTACGCACGTCGAGTAGCAGCGGATAACAACCGAGCGACTAGATCTGCCTCTCAGGAGCTTGGATTTGAAGCCCACACGCTCTAAACAAAGCATGTAAATTTGCGCTGCTACTGTGTGGAAAATGGTTAACATATTCGGAAAGTGTTTCATGCTTTTTCTTCTGCTCCTTAGACCAATGTATGTCAAGACTACATTGTGTCGCATACACGTTCGTACAGTGAAAGATTTAGTGGGTTTTTACTTGTCGAGGCCGAAAAGCAATAGTAAAAACGTAGTGGAGAGCTCCGGATTAATTTTCCGCGGCGTGGAGTTTTTACATGCGTTGCAATCTGAGCAAACGAGAATTACCTTTTCAAAGAAACGCTGTCAAGAAGTGCAGTTCATGAAGCATAGAATTGTGACCAGGGCGCTTCCACAGTAAAACAGCACAGTAAGAAAAAGACGCGTTTCTGGAAGAACACTTATTTTCAGTTGTTCATCCACGTACTATCAGCAAGAAATGAAACGCGAACAAGACAATTGAACCACGGACTGCAAGATACGCCACTCTTAGTCAGGAGCAGCTAAATACTAGTTCCTACTATTTTAATTTCGAAGGAGTGAAGACTCTTCTTCAGAAATGTTTTTCAACCTGGCTTGTAGTTCAAATCCAGGAGCTAATATCTTCCCGTTTTTGTGTTGCCGTCTCAGTTTTCTTGTTCGCGTTTCATTCGTTGCTGATAGATACAAAACAGCATGATAAGCCCGCTAAAGAACGCATGGCTTCACGGTTTTTTCTTTCCTTTCGTCTTCCTTTCGATTTACTCAAAAAAAGTGAACCCGTGTTATAAGCAGTAAAACTTGACTTGAGGCACGAAACACCAACGCTTAGTTTTTTTTTGTCTTTTGCTCTTTGTGGCATTCTCAAATCTCGCGGCAGAAATAACGCATCTAGTGGTCCATGCACCTTAACTTTACCTGATTCGGAAAGCAACAATCAGCGCGAGCGATGCTTTCTTGGTGCGCGCAATGCTCCGATGTCTCGCTCTGACGGCGTCGCTGTCTTCAGCGCCCCGCGCGGCATCGGTTGGTCTTGGGGGGCAGCTTCCGGCAGCCGCTTTGCACACCTCAAAAAGTTCTAGCCACCCTAGCAGTACTGAAAGGAAGGGGAACGGCGCTATTTTACCGCTGTCTGTAAACGGCCCGTCCGCCGGGTGAATCCCCTGAGCCAGCGGACGAGTCGTTGGTGCCATTTCCGGTGTTCAGCAGCCGGTTTCTACACAGGGCGTACTTGTAGAGTTCGAAGGCTATCGCGGTTGTCATTCGCAGAAGTCGCGCCTAGAGATCCGGGAAGACGATGCGATCTCAGTGACAACGGTGAACGGTACGCAAGCGATTGCGCCCACGGTGGCGCCCTCCTGAAGTAAAAAACAAAAACCCAGTGGCGACGCGTAAAGTATTCACGGGCGCAGCGCGGTCTCAACCTCTTTATTTTTTCGCGCTCGCCGGTGTGTATGACCTAAGAAGGAGAGGCCTAACGTCATTTTGTAGAGATAGCTACATTACGATAGCATTTCGAGTCTTCAGCGTGGCGGCACCGTGGCTGGTGACGTGGTGCGGAGCAGCTGCCGACGGCGCCGTGGCTGATCACGTGGTTCGTCACGTGGTTGGTCACGGGACCAGCCGCGTGGTGCGGAGCAGCGCCGGCGAAACCACGACACAGTGCTTCTAGAGCACTGTAACCGAGCTGCCGCAGTTGTGCGCAATCGCCGTGTTAAGTGGGACGAAGATGAAGAAGGAACGCCCAGCGAAACGGAGCGGCGAATGACTGACTTTGCAATTCAACTGAGCAAGTTCCACTCGGCCAGCTGTAGCTATCGCGTGACTCCAGCTTTAACCAAAGCTAAACCACCGCCATTTTTTTTTATTCGCCGATATCTTACCTGTTGATCAAGCTAGGTCAAAACTTCTTGCTGTGAGGGGACGACGAGTGAAGGAATAATTATCGCCCATCTTCTTTACTTAGTAGATGTGTTTTCCTAGTCCCTATAATCAAAATATTTTTGATCGAATACTAGAAAAAAAATTGAAAAGTGCAGCTTCTTCAATAATTTTTAACCCAATCCACAGACTCCAAAGACACTCATTTAAATGCTGAGGTGAAAAAAGGGAAAAGCTAATAACTCACCGGTTATTTTTTTAGCGCTCCACTGCGTTTGTAATGGGAAGGAGAAAGCTTCACAAGCCAGTGGGATGAGATCTGCGGATTCTACAAGTCCCCTCGCGTATGCTCTCAGGGATGGGATATCCTTGATCTCTAACGTCTCTGGCTGCAAGCCTTCAAGAACCTGTAGCGAAAGAATAAGGGGGGGGGGGGGGGGGGGTGGAGGTGGTTGGTAATGGGAACAGAATTTCGATGGAAAGAAAAACGTGGCATATTCGACGCTATTATGGTTTTAAGAGCGAAGAGTTCCAGCAATGTAATGATGCAGGAAATGATTGTGTTATCGCCTCCCCACACTACTCGTGGTCTGTCAGACGTACTGCAGAAAAAGTTGCCGGAATTATTCCAGTCTACTCAGGTTTTTTTTTTTTTATCGAACAGCATAATAGCGAATACGGGGCTATTCGCCGCATCGGAATGAAACCTTAGCAGCGAGATATCTCGTCCACAATTTCAGGCTGAGCAAAATAATTCCATTTGTTTTAAGCTAAGGGCGGTTTGATTTGATTTCATTTGATTTATTTGTTTCCTTCCTGATATAGAAAAAGGAGCAAGAGCAAAAGGCGAAACGCCTGACGATGGCTCTTGCCCCGCATACAGTTTGTCACAAACGGTTATTTAACATAGCTTTAAGCGATAAGTTTCGCACCAAAATCTGCTGGGGGAAATAAGAAAATGTCACGTAGCACGGAGGGGAAAAAAGGTGAATAATTCATGTAACAAAAAATAGGTGTATGGAGCAAACAATAAACCGCACATGCCCACACAAAAGATTCTCTCTCTCTCTCTCTTTCACGTTGCTCAGCACATTAAGCGGAATGGTACTCTTGGTGCCGAAAGAGCTTGCCACACCCTTGTCTCACCCAAACGCATTTACTTATTCAGAACACGAAGACCTGGGATTAGCAGAAAATTACTTTCACATTACCGATTAGAAATGTACAAGAGGCAGAGCTTGGCAGAAACTTTTATCTTTTTTTGTTATCTTCGTGTGAGCGTCGTACAACCGGCACCAATAGCAACCCATGCACGGCATAGGCGTGGTGATGGTAGTGGTTTTATTAAAAATAATAGTAAAAAGGAAGGAAAAGATTTTTGCTAGCCCCGGCATCTGCCATCGATACGGAAGCACCTGAGCTGGGGCAGCGGAAATAAAGGACAGCAGGCAGAATGAAGAAATGAAATGAAAGAGGTGAGGGGACAGGAATAGAGGACAGGGGTGCAAGACCTAAATTTGAGAGTAATATAATTAACATTTCAGAGCAAATGCAGTAAAAAGATTGACAAATGCATGAAGAAATGAAAACGACTATGAATATTTAGAAAAGGGAATGGCGTAGTGACTGCCGCACTTCTCGGTGGACACATGAAGCGCGCCGTGACGGAAACAAGGAAGATGGGAGTGAAAGAAAAAAGAGAAAAAGATGTGCCATAAAGGAGGGCTCCGGAGTAATTGCGACCAGCTCATGTCCAACATTCTCGGAGATAGATTTTAAATATTGGAGTGTTGCAAGGCCCTGTTGCATTAATATTGAAGGCAAAGGTCTATGCTTCCAATGCGTAGCAAAATATTTGCTTTAAGGCCTTTCCATCGCTCGCATCGAGTTTTCAAGACTACCACAGAAAACAAACGGAAAGGTTTTACACGATAGCAATTACAATAACAGCAAACAAATGTAAGCCTGCCGACGGGAGATCTCCAGATTAATTGGTTTTTGCAGTGAACTCTTAAAATATACGAATTTGTGAAGCATTCCTGGGATAGGGTTAGCTGTTTATTTAGTAAGCGCTATTTGTTAGGGCGTGAGTGTGCCCGCATTTTGTAAAGTTGTTTCTAGCATCTGTGTATCATAGGTAGCATGTTGCTAAGAGCCCCTTATTTCAAAGAATAAGCGTGGAATAAACCACTGATGTACTGTTTTTCCCTCCATGTGTGACATGTGCATGTGTGATTGATTAATTTGCATTGCGTGGATGGTTGGTCAGGATACGTTTCTTGCATAATGACCTCATTGAGCATGTGCACTCATTCTGCTCAACTGCATATTCTATTGCTTTGTTACATTTGATTAGCGCGTCGCGAACTTAGCTTGGAGTATTAAGGAAGTAGAAATCTTGGCATGTTGATTTTGTACTTTACGTCTGACGTCTGCAGATGCAAGCAACATCGCAAGTGATTCATGTTAAAAGAAAGATACGTTATACCGAGCACATCATTTCTTCTATATTGACCTGAATAATTACTAGTGCCGAGTAATTTGTCATTCATTCAAAAATTCACGACTTCCTATGTGGCTTTCATATCTAGCTAGGAATTTTGACTGCAACCGTGACTCCAACTTCCAACAGCAGTTTTAAACGTGGAACACTAGAAAATGCAGCTGGCATTGAAGAATTTCTGGCCTGAATCCTTCGTGAGGAATAGCCTCCAGCGCACTTGGATCAGAGTTTGGTGTGTGTTGGAAAAGAGAAAACTAAGGCTTTGCGATATTCAGGGCAATTCAGGCCGCAGAGTCGAACGCAGAAGCGAAAGGAATTCTCAGTTGCTGCCACTTGTTCAACGCGCCGCGAAGAAATGGGCGCCGGAGGACAAATTTTTTTTTCATATGCGAGGACCATGTCGCGAATTCGCGTTCCGCACGACACAGTAAAGAGGCTGTTCAAATTTTCTTTTATTGTGACGCAAGGAAGACTTTTACGAGAGTAAACCCTCCGTCCTTGGCTTCTTTGCCATAGTAAAACAAGCGCCTCAGGTCCGCGGAAACCATCATCACTTAACTGTGCTCAGGTTCGAGCTCAGATTGTGCGAGCGCCTGCTTTCTCCGCACTGCGTTCGTTTAACCCCAGAACCTTCTAGGAACCAAAACCGGCGACGTCAGTGCACCTTGTTCGTTTCACCAACCATGCGGTGGATTTAGACCAGAAAGCTCAATTAGTCATAGAGTTTCTAATACAACTTAGACGGAAAGCTGGCGCCACCGTCTACGCGAGTTTCTTAAAGAGCACTTCATCCACCTCGGGAATTCCATGAAGAGCGAGGGCTCGTGTATGGTTTGGATAATGTTACGCCAAAAGCACGGATTGTAACTCGCAATTGAAAGTTGTGCCGCGATCCTCTCCTCTGCGCACAGATCAAGTTATTTCGATATTGCGTTCTCACTTCTTTGATACATTTAATGCGACTGAAGGAGGCGGATGAAGAAGAAAGGCAGGAGGTTGGCCGGAAGAATAGCCGGTTTGCTACCTTGCATGGGGAGAAAGGGGTGCGGGGATAAAAAGGTGAGGAGAAAAGAGAGTGCAGCCATCATCACTTAGCTGTGGATATTAGGCTGGTATGGAAACTTTCACAGCATTTCTTCGAGTTTTCCTCAAGAAGACTGCTACTCTTTAGGTAGAATCCACGTTTTATACCCAAAAATAGGCAAGTCATGTACGGAACCTCGCCTTTCCGGCAATCCTGTGACCCTCCCTATTAAGTCATATTAACAAACTCTACGCAAAAAGTGACGACCGCCAGGACCTTGGCAGCCATTTCTTGTGATCTTCTACAGCAATCGCTTCTTTAGCCTCGTCGTCTTAATTCATGGCATAGTATGGTCAGCCTGGAAGGTGAGGTGTCGTCACAGGAGAAGATCATAGGAGTTTTGTTTCTAGAAGGCAATGGCCGGATTCTCCGACTAGTATCTGCGACGTAAATTTAGCGAGGGAAGGAAATGCTCAGGCCTCCTCTGTACAATGTTCTGGTGTCACCCACTGACGGCCAAGATTTAACTAAGCGCGAGGATCAGTGTGGGTTTGCGGGTGGACACGGAGTCGCGTATGAGGTCGTGCCAATTCCGAGGATGGCACCTCTCGTCCCACCCGCCGCGGTGGCTCAGTGGTTAGGGTGCTCGACTACTGATCCGGAGTTCCCGGGTTCGAACCCGACCGCGGCAGCTGCGCTTTTATGGAGGAAAAACGCTAAGGCGTCCGTGTGCTGTGCGATGTCAGTGCACGTTAAAGATCCCCAGGTGGTCAAAATTATTCCGGAGCCCTCCACTACGGCACCTCCTTCTTCCTGCCTTCTTTCACTCCCTCCTTTATCCCTTCCCTTACGGCGCGGTTCAGGTGTCCAACGATATATGAGACAGATACTGCGTCATTTCCGTTCCCCCAAACCAATTATTATTACCTCTCCTCTCTCCTCGTCCTTTCCCTCACCGGTGTTCTAAGAAGAGCTACGCTTGACTGGCGGGACAAGGGGTGCCATTAACAGCTACCGGTACACTAAACAGACAAGTCAATCAACCTACGTTGCTATACTTCGCCCAGCGTGGACTCTTCGTCATTGCGTCGTAGAGATGCATGAAGTAGGCGGTCCACTTGAAGAGCAACATGCACTCTCCTCCTGGAGCCATCAGCTTTTCTATATGGCGCATGGCGCGCCGCTGGTCCCTCACCCAGTGCAGCGTGGCGAACGAGTAGAGCCGCTGGAACTGGCCCTGTTCGCGTACGAACCCGTCTACATCATCGAGGATGTCCAGCTGGAGGTACTCGATCTTAGGATGCGAGTACTTTTCTTTGGCAGCTTTCAGCAAGACAGGAGACTGGTCGACGGCCACAAGTCTTCGGCAGGGTGGCAGCCGCGGCAGCAAGTAGCTAAAGTTGATGGGAAAAAAGAACGGCATCTTAGTTTCTGAAAAATTATAGGGTTTAACGTTCCAAATCGACTAAGGCTATGAAGGTCGCTGCAGCGAATGGCTCCGGATATTATGACCACCTGGGGTTTTTAAGAGTGCACTGACATCACACATTACACGGGTCTCTAGAATTCGACCGCCGCAGCCGTAATGGAACTCTTGTCTTTCTGGTCAGCCTAGGATAGGATAGCTTTATTGACCTCTAGCGCAAGTGCTTTTATGCGGTTCAGATGAGTCCATCTCCGTAACCGTCGGTTCTCCCTATACCAGGGCTCCGCTGGATGCTGCCGTCGGCTGAGCTCGCCGTATCAGTCCGATCTGGTCATCGCGACATCCGAGCGCCATAACCACTGAGCCACCGCGGCGGCGTCATCGAAGTGCTGATTGCGCCCCAAATAGCGTCGATTGTCTCACACGGGGGCGTAAATGATTTATAAAAAAAGAAAGTTATTTCCATGCGGATTCTCGGCAACTAGGCTGGATTACTGATGCATTAATTTTGTATCGATTGTGTTGCCAGCGTCATCGGTGGTTAGGAACAACCGAAAAAAAAGGTTGAAAAGAGTCGAGAGGGTTGTTTGCCTTGTTGAAGACGCGCTTCCTCAGAGCAAAAACGCTTTCGCGCTTACGCGTATGGCGCATGACAGTCGCCAGAGAACTATTCTCCAAACAGCGAAGTTTGAAACGTCCAGGAGCAGAGATATCTCGAAAGTTGCTCGCCGAACGCTTTTCTATAGCTGCGCGACATCGAGCGATGGATACAGCAGGATACAGGCTATTGTTACTTTCAGTAGACATTGGGGCCAAGCTAAATTCTGCGTGGGCAATTTCCTTTTGTTTAGTTTACTACCTGGAGACATTTCACTGCAAAATAGCCCAGTGCTTTCAGCCAGTCTCCATTATTTTAGAGATATCCAGTTCCTCCCACCGCAAGTTTTCCTCATTATGCAGTCTGTGATACTGAGACCTTCTGAAGTGTCAGCATGCATTGCTCAAGTTTTGATTTGATTCAATGAAACTTGGTATGAGCGTCAGTTCTGTCATTGATCTGTGCTCGGATTCTGGCTCATTTTCTTTTGGCCGATGGCTCCTCACTGCCTGCTCGCGCTATATTTTAGCCTTTTACGGTCTTTAGCGAGTGTTTGTAGCTAACCACGACCGTGGCCTGCCGAGGGCGGCGCTGTCATCGGCAGTGCTCGCAGAGACCGAAAGTGGGCCGTGCGGGAGACGCGTGTCTTGTTTCTGCAAGACCTAGGAATCTATATTAACACGCTCCTCGGCAAAGATGCCCCTCGAGTCACGATCGCACGTGGCTTAATTTTTTTGTTCAGAAAAAGTGGATGTGTTTATTGAGAAGTAATTCGTTATTCTTAGCATATTTCTGTGTGTGCGATCATCTTGATGCGGGGCGCTGAGCTGTCCGTTTACTATATTATTTCTATTCAAGGATTCCCCTAGCGCTCGAAGACATAAAAGGGGGGATGTACACCGATATCGAGAATTACTAGTGCAATAGTCAGACGATGGTACTATTCGAACAACACAAGGAACAGCCGTAAACGCAACAAATACTCGAACACACTTGCGCACAATGAATTATGAAATCTTTGGAAAATATCAATTTATGAATAAATGCATGAAACGTTGCCACAGATGCGCAGTCAACCGTGTTTTAGGCAGTTTGTTCCACACAGGTGTGAGATCTGGAAAGAAGGATTTCTGATAAGCGTTCGTTCGACATCTGATTTCTTGTAGCTTGAAAGAGTCATCACAACCTGCAGATACAAAATGTGGCAGGAGAACATTCACAGCTATATCAATCCCGGTTTTATCGAAACAGATGCGGTAGAATGTTTCTAATTTACTGCGCAAGCGCCTAGTTCTCAGAGGCTCCCAACCAAAAGATTCCTTCATAACTGACGGCCGACTTGGATTGTCCTAGCATTCGAGCGCTGTGGATTTTAACTCCTTGAGGGCGCACTCGTAGGTTGGCTTTCAATTCTTCCGGCGATGTCCCGGGGTCCACTCCGTGTATCACACCACGGCGAGTGTCTTCCGGGACTGCCACGTAAGCATTTACTTCGTATGAGCTTTCCCCAAAAGTGAGACTGGAAATGCGTCTCACCCGCCGCGGTGGCTCAGTGGTTAGGGCGCTCGACTACTGATCCGGAGTTCCCGGGTTCGAACCTGACCGCGGCGGCTGCGTTTTTATGGAGGAAAAACGCTAAGGTGCCCGTGTGCTGTGCGATGTCAGTGCACGTTAAAGATCTCCAGGTGGTCGAAATTATTCCGGAGCCCTCCACTACGGCACCTCTCTCTTCCTTTCTTCTTTTACTCCCTCCTTTATCCCTTCCCTTATGGCGCGGTTCAGGTGTCCAACGATAAATAAGACAGATACTGCGCCATTTCCTTTCCCCCCCAAAAACCAATTATTACTATGCGTCTCACGTGTTGGGCGGCCATCTCGCTTGCCGTGCTCACTATTATGATGTTGGAACCGGTGCGAAGCCTGTTGATCAGATATTCTCCTTTACATTGGTGGTTGCATGCTACCGCTACGGCGCGGGCTACTTGATGAGTCTGGAGCGACTTCACTGCAAGTCCCTTCGGTCGCAGAATGATCTTGAAATCGTCTTTGGGGAGTGGTGGCAGCCTCGGCCTAGGCCGCCGCGGCGCTCCCTTCCCGTCGCTGTTCGAAGTAGCGGCAGCTGTCGCGCCAGCTGCCGGCGGAGCATTTGCCAGGGTTTTTCCGCCGAGGTCACCTTGAGCGGTCGGTGGAAAATTCCCGGGAGTGTTCCGTTCGTTCTTCCGGTCGTTTCACTACAAGGGCTGCAGGAAACGGTACCCCCCACCACATAAATCTCTCTCCAGGGAAGACGCCGTCGCCTGGAGGCTGCTACAGACGGGCTCATACCCGAATCTAAATTCACTCAACAAAATACAACCCACACAATACACAGACAAATGCCCATGGTGCCACGAAACACCCACGCTCTATCACATTACGTAGGCCTGCCAGAAAATAGAGGTGGCACCGAAAATACCAAACCCGAGTGCGGAGCACTGGAAGGAATGCTCTCCAGCGACCGTCAGGACGTCCAACTTGGGCTGATCCGGCGAGCACAGCTGGCAGCGGCATCCAGCGCAGCCCTGGACTAGGGGCAGACGACCATTGCTAAGAAGATGGAAGAAACCATCCGATTCCGCCAAATTGCTCACCTACTCTCTAGAGCTCAATAAACGTTTTCCTTCCTTCCTTCCTTCCTTCCTTCCTTCCTTCCTTCCTTCCTTCCTTCCTTCCTTCCTTCCTTCCTTCCTTCCTTCCTTCCTTCCTTCCTTCCTTCCTTCCTTCCTTCCTTCCTGTGTTGAAAATTGTAGTCATTTCCGTCATTGTAGTAAGTAGGAGATAATAGACAGTTTTAGCTGTGCGTACGCAACGGCTTAGCTTATGCAAAGAGTTCTCGGGGTCAGTAGTGCGCATGCGCAGAACGCAAGCGCAAGCCCTGCGTCTTGCGTACGTACGCTAGCCAGCGGACTTTGCGTTGCGTGGCTTGCGTGGTTAACGTTGACAAGGTGGCGGCGCCCTTCTCGCACGCTTCGGAATAAATACATGTCGCCGCTGGATTCTCCGACGCAATAGCTCGCTGAAATGGTAGCGGTTCGCTTTTATTTTGCCTCCTCTTGCCCACACGTAGCGGTATAAGCGATAACTAACCCCTGTTTTACAGATAATTTGGCAGTTTTCAACCTCCTAGGCCTAACTAAATGCAGTGCCACTAGATGGCGCCACCGTTTATGCGTGCGCGTGAGGGACGCTACGGCACGGCCAACTGAAACTATACTTCTGACAGCGTAACGCACACAGCGCCGTAGCACTTTGCGTACACAAGCACTTGCCTACGCACAGCTAGAACTGTGTAATGCACAAGCAACGAGGCTTGCTGGCGGGACTATTTGGGGCTTGGAAACAAGTTTCTAGAGGAAAACAGAAGCATACTTACTGGAGCGTGAGGTTTCCTGGGCCACACCCTACGTCTATAAACTGTTGCCCAACGCCAGCATCGCAGTGGGCCGCCAGGTGAAACGTGTCAAGAAGTTGCGCGACGACTTCCGCGTGACGGTCGGCATTTTCGACAAAAATGTCCTCTCTTTCTTGTACAACGGCAGCGGCTTCCGTTTTCTGCGGGGTGTTCTCTTGCGATCCGGGCATCCTGTAATAACAATTGCAGAACTGCACTTGATCAGCTAAACCCATTCACTCCGCGATGGCAGTAAATGTGCAGAAACGAAGCAGTGTAGAAATAAAATATTTGAGGGGACACCAGAAAAATTGACCACTCCTGGGTGCCGTAAAATTTTCTAGATGCTTTTACAGGACAGTGCCAGCGGGCTTTCAATTTTGCAGTCAGTAAAGCTAAATTCAGACAACTTACGGGGTTTGCCACCAGATAAAATGTGGTGGTGTCAGTAGACTGTGTCGACCACTTTGGCGAATATTATTGGTTCTCTTTCTCGTGTGGTAATCTTTATGGTTTAAAACTGCATCCCTCCTCCTGTTAGTAGGCAGCAATGAAGGACATTAAGCTGTACAGTCTGAGATCCTTTAGTGTGCTCCACGGATTTTTATCCAGACTATTGTTACATTCGGCCTGTATGAAATCCTGGCTACGGCTTCCATGCTAGGTAGCTGCGCTATATACAGGATGTGCCAGCTAACTTTAGCCATGGTTTAAAAATATGCCGCGGCCCCATAAGACAACGCGGCCAAATGCATGTTGCTGGCTACTGTATGGTGCAAATCGCACTGTCTTTCGTTTCTGCTTAATTACATCATTAGTCGAAATTAATTCAGCAACTACGCGAGCAAAGAAGTTAGGCAGGAAATTCTAAGCACAAAATTGCAGAACGTTCTGAAAACGTCCAATTACAGAGTTTCTCTAACTATCCATCTATTACGTATCAGTTTTTTTTCGCACACTGCAGGTGTGACTGCAGGTGTGTACGAAACGAAAAAGAAATGCCATTTGATATGATGGCTTGCGGGCCGCAATTGCAGAACTCTCAAACGTTCGGCCTACAAACAAGGAGCTCATTGAGCCTGGTGTGGTGCCGCTTAAAAGGCCACAGGGCAGCGATGCAGGTGGTGGCTGTGCGAGTTACGCCAGCGCAAGCGGAGGGTGCTCAGAATCTCTGGCTCCGGACAGGCCGCCATCGGAATCTGAACCTGACAACGTTTAACGTTAGAGCCTTATCTAGTGAGGCTAGCCTAGCAGTGCTGTTCGAGGAACTAGCGGGCGTTAAATGGGATGTCATAGGGCTTAGTGAAGTTAGGAGGACAGTACTAAAGGACGGGCACATACTGTGTTATCGCGGATTAGTGGATAGACGAGAACTAGGTGTGGGATTCCTCATTAATCAGGATATAGCTGGCAACGTAGAGGAGTTCTATATTATTAACGAAAGTGTGGCACCTATCATAATTAGGCTTAAGAAGAGCTACAGGCTGAAGGTGGTGCAGGCCTACGCGCCAACATCTAGTAATGATGACCAGACTGTTGAAAGCTTCTAAGAAGACGTGTAATCGGCAATGAACAAAGTAAAAAGACAGTTCACTGCATTGATGGGCGGCTTCAATGCGACAGTGGGTAAGAAGCAGGCTGGTGACCAGGAGCAGGCTACTATGGGATAGGTTCTAGGAATAGCAGGGGAGAGTATGAGTGGAGTTCGCAAATAGAAATAACTCACGCATCATGAATACCTTCTTCCGCAAACGAGAGAACATGAAGTGGACCTGTAAGAGCCCTAATGGTGAGACTAAAAATGAAATTGACTTCATACTATGCGCTCCCCTTGTATCTTGCAGGATGTGGAGGTCCTCGGAAAGGTGCGCTGTAGCGACCACAGCATGGTAAGGTCTGGAATTAGCTTAGACTAGAAGAGTGAACAGAAAACGCTAGTTAAGAGGAAGTCCATTAGCGAGCTAGCGGTAAGAGGGAAAATAGAAGAATTCAGGATATCGCTGCAGAACAGATATTCAGCTTTAACTGAGGAAGATGATATTAATGTTGATACAATGAATGATAATCTGACAGCTATTATTACGGAGTGTGCAGTAGAAGTAAGTGGTAGGGCGGTTCGACAGGATACCGGTAAGCTATCTGAGGAGACGAAAGATCTCTTTAAGAAACGTCAAAGCACGAGGGAATATATAAAGAATAGAACTAGCAGAGCTATCGAAGTTAATAAATAAGCGCTAGGTAGCCGACAAAAGGAAGTTTATTATGGAGAGAATCGAGCATGCTCTAAAGAACGGAGGTAGCCTAAAAGCGGGGAAGAGGAAACTAGGAATAGGTAAAAACCTGATGTATTGTTTAAGAGACAAGGAGGGCAATGTCATTAGCAATATGTATAAGTTAGTTTATGTAGTCCAAAAGTTCTACACAAATCTATACAGTTGCCAGTGTAATTAGAACGTTAATGACAGTAGCGCACAGCAATGGGTCATCCTGCCAGTAACGAAAGAGGAAACAAAGAAAGCCTTAGGAGCAATGCAAAGGGGAAAAGCAGCCGGTGAGGATCTAGTAACAGCAGATCTGTTGAAAGACGGAGGGAAGATTCTGCTAGAAAAACTAGCCACCCTGTATACACAATGCCTCATGAACTCGACCGTACCAGAAGCTTGGAAGAACGCAAATATATTCTTAATTAATGAGAAAGGAGATGCAAATGATTTGAAAAACTGCCGACCAATGAGCTTATTGTCCGTTGTCTACAAGGTATTTACTAAGGTAATCGCTAATAGAGTCAGGGCAACCTTAGACTTTAATGAACCAAATGATCAGGCCGGCTTTCGTAAAGGGTATTCCACAATGGATCATATTCACACTATCAATCAGATGATAGAGAAATGCGCAGAATATCAGGAATCCCTATATATAGCCTTCATTGATTATGAGAAAGTATATTGGAAACCTCAGCAGTCACTCGGGCATTGCGGAATCAGGGAGTAGATGAGCCTTATGTCAATATACTGGAAGATATATATAGGAACCGTACAGCTACCATAGTCCTCCATAAAGTCAGCAATAAAACTCCAATAAAGAAGGGCGTCAGGCAAGGAGACACTATCTCGCCAATGCTATTCTCCGTCTGTTTACAGCAGGTATTCCGAGGCCTGACTTGGGAACAGTTGGGGATAAGAGTTCATGAAGAATACCTAACTAATTTGCGATTCCTTGATGACATTCCTTGCCAAATCCCTCAGGAGATGGGCTTCAAAGAATGATAAATGAGTTAGACAGGCAGAGCAGAACGGTGTGTCTAAAAATTAACGTGCAGAGAGCCAAAGTAATGTTCAACAGTCTAGGAAGGAAACAGCAGTTCACAATTGGCAACGACGTGCTGGAAGTGGTAAAGGAATAAGTCTACTTGGGGCAGGTAGTGACAACTTATCCGGATCATTAGATGGAAATAACTAGAAGGATAAGAATAGAGTGGAGCGCATATGGCCGGTTTTCTCAGATCATGAATTAGCAGGTTACCAATATTCCTCAAGAGAAATGTGTACAACGCTGTATCTTACCGGTACTCACCTACGGGGCAGAAACATGGAGGGTAACGAAAAGGGATCAGCTTAAGTTAAGGACCACACAGCGCGCCGTGTAAAGGAAAATGATAGGTGTAACGTTAAGAGACCGGAAGCGGGCACAGTGGGTGAGGTAACAAACGCGTGTTAATGACATCCTAGTAGAAATCAAGAGGAAGCAATGGGCTTGGGCAGGGCATGTACTGCGAAGGCAAGGTATCCGCTGGTTCTTAAGGGCAACAGAGTGAATTCCAAAAGAAGGCAAGCGTAGCAGGGGCCGGCAGAAGGTTAGGTGGGCGGATGAGATTAGGAAGTTTGCCGGCATACGGTTGGCGCAGCTGGCAAAGGACAGTGTTAATTGGAGAGACATGGGAGAGGCCTTTGCCCTGCAGCGGGTGTAGTTAGGCTGATGATGATGATGATGAAGCAATATGTGCTGCGTCTGCTTATCTGTATCATGAACCGGTCGCCGCAAGGTATGCATACTGCTGGCGGAAATCGCACAGCCAGCTGCTGCGTCGCTGCCCTGTGGCCTTTTAATTGGCAGAACACCCGGCTAAATGATTTTTCGCTTGTACGCGGAATGTTTGAGAGCACTGCAATCACGATATACAAGAAGGCATATCACGTGGTATTTTTTGTACGTAATAGCTACAAAGTTTGAAACTGCGCAGTCGGATGTTTTGTTTTCCGGAGCGTTCTGCAACTTTAAGATTAGAATTTTTTGACTAGCGTTGTTGATTCCGAAGTTGGTTAATTAATCTTGACTAATTGTACAATTAAGTAGATTACAAAAACTAGTGACTTGCTGCATACAATAGCCAGCGAAATGCATTTGGCACGTCGTCTTCGAGTCCCTCGGCTTATTTTTAAATTCCGCCGCGGTGGCTCAGAGGCGCTCACCTGCTGATCGGAGAACCCGGGTTCGAGACCGACTTCGGCGGTCGCGTTTCGATGGAGGCGAAAAGCAAAGGCGCCCGTGTGCTGTCCGATGTGAGTGCACGTTAAAGATCCCCAGGTGGTCGAAATTAGTCAGGAGCCCTCCACTACGGCGCCTCTTTCTTCTATCAGTCCCTCAATTATGCCTTCCCTTTTCTATCGGAGCAGAGCGCGCGTGAGCCCCCCAGATCGCGTGTCTGTCGTCGGTTGCGCGGCTGCACACTGGCTTGCGTTGTTTTATCACAGTCCTCGTTTCACGTTTCAATTCCCGCGTGTGAGCTTGTAGCGGAGATGTAATGGCGACCTTTCAGAGGAGGAGGAGATAGTTACGATTCTCCTGTGAAACACTGTAGTTCCTACGCTGGAAGAGTGGCAAAAGGCAGATGAAGGATCAGTACGCGCCGGAGGCGGTGGTTGGTGCGTCCATCTTTAAAGCAACTCGTACGCTTGGGCCAAGGCTGCAACCTCCTGCTGCTGCTTCGGGACCGGGACGTGGAGTATTACAGAGAGTGAGTTCATGTGAGCTTACTCGTGACTCTAATATGGGAAGCGCTATCACCTCACTGGCTTGTTCTCTTGTCGGCAGCTGCCTGCGTCTGTCACCGACATCCTTGTAGAGGTCCTTAGGCCTCGTATCCAGAAAAAAGACACGCGATTAAGTAAGGCGATAGCTGTAGACCATCGCGTGGCGCAGGTTATCAGGTGAGGATGAAAATTTTATATTACTCCATGGACGAGATTATGTACTGGTGGTTTTATTTTTTATTTCGGTTCTCATGTCTGAGACAGCAGGTCGTAACGTGTACAAAAATTGTGAAGGGCTAGCATTAGAAACCGATTTTGCCCAGTTTAAGTTTTATTCTCTGTCTGTTCATTGTACCGTCCGCCTGTGAGCTCCCTTTCGCTTTCACGTATTTTCCCAGCCCTTCACAGTTTGACTAGGATATATCACGCTTACAAAGCAAACCAGTGTTTGTTCACTATGAAAAATACCCCAATTGACATCTTGCACTCTCAGCAGCTCAGTGGAATTCATTACCATCTTACGCTGCCACTATGAACGATTTTCATTCTTTTCAATCAGCGCTTCATTCTTTCTAGAGATCTCAAGGCATTTAATGTTAATTTTTCCGTTGCATTCAGCGCTGCGAGGAGTGCTCGTTTTTTGTTTTTCATTTAAGTGATGTAAAATAAAAAACAACAAAAGTGTTCTCGTGACGTTCTTTTGTTCATTTCACTTTTATTTTGTAGTAATATGTTTTTATCGGCTAAATATGTTAGGGGAATCCCCCAAGGTGGAGTAGATTTGTAATAAGGGAGTAATTACTCATTGACATTTACCCGAGCGCAGCCATGTGGCTCCAAAGGAAAGCTATACAGCTTTCTCAGAAACTTCGCTGTTAAAGAAAAATTCGTCCTGGTCCGGGGTTCAAACTCGGGACCAGGGCTTCACCGGAACAGTCGCTCTACCCACTGAGCTAACCCGGACGGCAAGCTTATGGTAGGGCGAGAACGAGTTCATCAATAAATCGAAGCGGGAACAGTGTTGGTCAAATATGTTTTAGGGGATTCCCCCGCAGTGGAGTAGGTTTGTAATAAGGGAGTAATTACTCGATTACATATCCACACAAGCACAGCCATACGGCGAGAAAGGAATGCTATACAGCTTTTTAAAGAACTTCACAGTAAAAGAAAAATTCGGCCTGGGCCGAGGTTTGAACCCGGGACCACCGCTACACCGGAGCAGTCTCTCTACCCACTGAGCCAACCGGGACGGCAACCTTAAGGTAGGGTGAGAGCGAATTGATCAATAACTCGGAAGTGGGAACAGAGTTGGTCAAATGTTTTAGGTGAATACCCCAAGGTGGTGTAGATTTGTAATGAGAGTGTTGATCAATAATAATGTAATTGATCAATAACTGGAAGTGGAAACAGTGTTGGTCAAATGTTGTAGGTGAATCGCCCAAGGTGGGGTAGATATGTAATAAGAGAGTTGATCAATAATAAGGTAACTGATCAATTTGCTCTCGCCCTACCGTGCGCTTGCCGTCCCGGTTAGCTCAGTGGGTAGAGCGACTGCTCCGGTGAAGCGGTGGTCCCGGGTTTTGAATCCCGGACCTGGAATTATTCTTCTTTAACTGCGAATTTTCCGAGAAAACTGTATAGCTATTTTTTTGTAGCTGTATGGCAGCGCTCGGGTGGATGTCAATAGACACTTTTAGACGGGGCGTACGCAGTAAGCTTGCGTACGCATCTCTTACTGCGTTGCGTACGCTGTGAATAGCTTAAATACGAAACATTTAGTTGGCCGTGCCGTGGGGGAGGCGCTGCGATCGTCGAAGAGTACGGACGTGCCTCACATGCGCTCCGCGATTTTTGGGTCCTCTGACCCGGTTAATCCCTACGGATCTCCAAAATTCTTGCTGGAACCGACGCCGAAAGTGAAGCGGACCACGAGGATACCACTTCCAAGCCGGTGGGTCCATTTTTTAGGATTTTATCGGACTTTGAAGTTCCCACGTGGTCGGCCAGGCGTTAAGCCTAACGAGGCTTAGCACGAGCTCGGGGCTCCGCGGCCTTCCCGGCCTCGGCCCGCGGTGAAGACGCATCGGAGCGATGTCCCGAACGAAAACTTCGAGTCAGGAACAACCCACAATCACAAGACAACCAGGATTTTTTACGGAACCGCCCGAAAACATGGAAGAAGACTTCCACGACACCATCGACGTGACCCACGTACCGCGAGGCCACGACGGCCTCGTCGCTACAGGGACTCAAGCCCCGGGATGCAGCACCCCATCGACTCTACAACGACCACAAGTTAACGGAATGGACGCAGACAAAGCAGAAGGCTGGGCGGTCGTCCAGTCAAAGAAATCGAAGAGACGCCAAAATGGCGGCGACAAACCGCAAATTTTGGCGGGACACGGCGCAGGAAGGTCGCCATCTTCCGACGAAGCGGGAAGAAGCGCAGCTGGCGCACCGGAGAAGAAACAATGGGAGGGAGGGCCGAGGCTGCGACTGCCTCCTCTCCCGAAAGACGACATCAAGATAGTCCTCCGGCCGAGGGGACTCGCAGTCAAGGATCTACCGCAATACAAAGTGGTGGAAGCGGTGGTTGCGGCCACCGGAAGAGGATGCAAGGAAGAAGATCTTCTCGTCCGACTTCGCCACGGCTCGAACATCATAATCGTGAGCACAGCTAACGAAGACGCAGCCAAGAAGGTTCTGCACATCAGGCAGATCAACTTTGGAGGCAAAAGCTTTGCAGTGAACACACACGCGGCGGCCCCGGAGGGAACGCTACGGGGAGTTATTCACGGCCCAGCACCGAAAACCACATCCGAGGAACTCAAGGCCCACATACGACTTCGCACCCAGGGCGTCAGAGTCATAACGGCAAGAATGCTTGGAAATTCAAGCACGGCCCTCATCACTTTCGACGGCCCTACTCTTCCGAAGTTTGTCATCTACCACAGCAGCGAATACCGGTGCCACCCGTACAGGCCAACAAGGCAGGTATGCTACACCTGCGGCCAACAGGGGCATCGCATGGACGTCTGCCCAAACCCGAACGCCAAGGTCTGCAGACAATGCGGACTTCAGAACCCAACGACGGACCACCAGTGTACACCCAAGTGCCTAGTGTGTGACGGCGACCACAGCACGGGCACGAGGGACTGCAAACAACGACTCAAATCAGCGAGCGAGCTGCGGTGGGGCCCCCTGCAGCAGCAACGCAAGAGCCGGGACCGCAGCCGCAGAAGAAGGCCGCGGTGGTTCCGAGACGAGAGCCAGGAATCCGGGCGCAGCGGCAGCCGCGGACGCAGCCGCAACCGGAGCCGGAGTCGAGGATCCGAGCGGGACGAGTCCTTCCCGCCCCTGGGACAACAGCAACAGAAGCAGAAGCAAGGACAAGAGCAACAGAAGAAAAAGAAGACCGGCGGTGTCAAGGTGAGCTGGGGAGACGGCCCTCCCAAAACGCTCTTTGCTCCGCACTCAAACACAAACACACAATCCACTCGCGAGAAACAGTTAATGGAAGAGAACAAAGCCCTCAGACAGGAACTAGGCCAACTCAGAAAGCAGCTGAGCGAGGTCCTTAAAGAACTCCGCGAAATCAGGACAGGGCAGACACAGCCCAAAACTCAGACCCCACCACCCCCAATGGTGGAAGCAACACAGCCACAAGATGGGAAGCTCGAGGCTCTCATAATGAACATGCAGAAACAGACGCAAGAGCAGATGCAATTTATGTAGCAGAAATTTGCCCTTCTAGAGCAAAACGTTAGAACACACATTAAGAATCAGAACGCGCAGAGAACGACTAACGACGCTAGAGAACGCCTATATAACGAACGCAGGTTCGGCGCAGAAACCCTCAACTCCAACCCTAGTACACCATCATGGCAGAACGCCTCCAACAATTAGAGATATGGCAATGGAACTGCAGGGGGTACAGGCAAAAACAAGGCCTCCTGCAGCAGTACATTTATGCCAAAGGAACCCCGCCAGACGTAATTATATTACAGGAAGCCAACTGCACACCTTCGCTGAGGGGCTATACGTGTCAGGAAGCTCGCCGTACGGCGACCCTCGTAAGCAAGAAATTGGTAGCCACAGCACACGACGAAATAACGGACACTCGGATCGACCACACGATCACAGAGATTATACCTAAAAAGAAAGCACAATCCAAGAGCACCTTTATTATCAACCTATACAGCCCGCCTAAGCAGAAGGATGGGGACTTTAGCAGGCTTTTTACAGAGGCTAGAAAACTAGCGGGCAACAACACCCTAATAATAGCAGGCGATTTCAACGCCAGGCACCCAAAATGGGGTTACAGCAAAGACGATAAAAAAGGAAGAACAATCAGCGACGCTGCAGAGCAAACGGATTGCGATCTCCTAACTGACGAAACCCAACCAACCAGACAGGGTAACAGCGTCAGCCCAGACACTTGCCCCGACCTGACTTTTGTGAGGGGCGCCAGACAGGTCGAGTGGGAAAACCTACTCGAAAACCTAGGAAGCGACCACTATATACTGAAAACCAGCATCACAGCCGAAGACACAAAACGAAAAATAGGCAAGACCCGTCTCGTCGACTGGGACGCCTTCAGGGCCCACTGTAGACAGATGCAAGGAGGCGACATTGTATCTGTGGGGGAGTGGAGCCAACAGCTCAAGGAGGTCCAGGAACTCTACACCAAAGAAGTGGACCGAACCGAACACGCCCCGGAGGTGGATAAGCGACTCCTCAAGCTATGGGAGGCGAGACGCGGACTCACCGCACGGTGGAAAAGACAAAAGCTGAACAGGAAGCTCAAGACCAAGATAGCTGAAATCACCAAGCAGGCGGAGGAGTACGCGACGCAGCTGGCCAGACAAGGATGGCAGCAGTTTAGCAACGCGCTGAACGGCACCCTGAGCACGGCCAGAACGTGGCAGATCCTCAAGTCCCTCATGGACCCAAGCAAAAACAAGTCGGAGAGCGGCAAAGCAATACGAAGGCTGGTGCACCAATACACCGGTACAGATAAACAACTACTGGAGGAGGTCCGGGTCAAATGCTACGGCAACGACCAGGTCGAGTGTTACAAAGAGGAATATCAAGGCGAAGAGAACCCCGTCATGGACAGGCCCATAACCAGGGAAGAGGTGGTCGATGCGATCAGGTCGGCAACAAGAAACACGGCAGCAGGAGCAGACAGAATCCGCAATTCACTGATCAGAAACTTAAGCGACGGAGCTATTGACCAGCTCACCGCGTACCTCAATAAACTATGGCAGGAAGGAACAGTACCCGCCGAATGGAAACACGCGGTCGTGGTGATGATTCCGAAGCCCGGTAAAAAACTACAAGTGGAAAACCTCAGACCGATATCCCTCACATCGTGCCTAGGCAAGATGTACGAACGAATAATAACGAAGAGAATTCAGTCACACCTGGAGAGAAACCAACTCTACCCTGATAGCATGTACGGGTTTCGAGCCCACCTGTCCACGCAAGACGTACTCCTCCAGCTAAAGGAGGAAGTACTTGAAACAATGCCGAGAAGCGGAGAAAACGTTGTCATGGCCCTCGACATCAAAGGAGCCTTTGACAACGTAAGCCACGCCGCCATCATGGAAGGCATAAACGACACGAACTGCGGAAGGAGAGCCCATAACTACATCAGGGCCTTCCTAAGCAACCGAACAGCGACCGTAGGGCTAGCCGAGCTGCGAAGTGACGTCTTCGCCACACCCTGCAAAGGAACACCCCAAGGCTCAGTCATATCGCCGGTGCTCTTCAACATGTCAATGCTAAGACTGGCAAGAAAGCTCAAAGAGATCCCGGGTATCAAACACGCCATGTACGCCGACGACATAACCGTGTGGATCACCCAAGGATCGCTAGGAGAAAAACAAGACCGACTACAGGAAGCCGCCACCTGCGTAGAAGACTACGTGAAGGAGAGGGGCCTGAAATGCTCGACCGAAAAATCGGAGCTCATCAGAATAGGGAGACACCCTACCCAAGCCCCGCTGGACGTCGTCCTCGAGGGACAACCGATCCCGGAGAAAAACATAATCCGCATTCTGGGCATGTGGCTACAGAGTAGCCGCAAATGCAGCCACACCATCACCCTGCTCAGGAAAGCCACGGAACAAGTAGGAAGAATGATCAGCCGAGTATCCCAAAGAAGATACGGAATGAAGGAAGACGACACCCTAAGACTCGTAAACAGCCTAATCGTCAGCAGGGTCACATACTCGCTGCCCTACCACGCAACAACAAAAGCGGAAAGAGAGCAAGCCGACTGTATACTAAGGAAGGCCTACAAGATCGCTCTGCACCTACCCAGGAACACGTCAAATGAAAAATTACTCCAGCTCGGAGTCAGCAACACCTTTGACGAGCTAGCAGAGGCTCAAACGGGTGCGCAATTGACGAGGCTCAGGGGCTCCCCCACAGGAAGGGCGCTCCTAAAAAGGCTAGGTCGGAACGCAAGTGGTCTGGCTGACAGATACACAGAAGTTCCAGACGACCTCAGAAGAACTTTCAACGTGGGACCCTTACCTAAAAATATGGATCCCAACCTACACGAAGAAAGGCGGAGAGCCAGGGCCGAACAGATAAACAGAAGGCTAGGCCAATCCGAAAGCACACTATACACAGACGCTTCTATGTACGCAAGAGCAGAGACACGCACAGCCGCGGTAGCGGTGGTCAACGGTACAGGGGAAACTATCACCTGCGCTTCAGTAGGGGTGTCAGGGATAGCAGAGGCCGAAGAAATTGCCGTCGCGCTAGCGATAGCCGAAGGCTACAGAAAAGGTCGCTCCCTAAATATCCTAACGGACTCGAAAGAAACATGCAGAAACTATACGAAGGGCAATATCAGCGGCACTGCCCTCAGAATAATCAGCGAGGCGGCAGCCTCAGCTGAAAGAATACCCATACAACATATAATCTGGGTGCCAGCCCACGCAGGCGTAGCAGGAAACGAAAGGGCGGACAGTCTAGCTCGAGGGCTCACTTACCGAGCAGGCTTATCGATCGTCTCGGAGTCACGGCTACTCATATGCGAGGGGGGCTACACAGAGACCCTACAACTATATAGGGGAATCAGAAAGAGATATCCATCACCACACAAAGCACTAAATAGGGAAGAGGCTGTAGGATGGCGTAGGCTACAGACGAACACCTTCCCTAACCTACACACATACAACAAGATATCACCAACGCAATTCAGACCAGACTGCCCCTGGTGCGGCAGTACGCCCACACTCTATCACATCACCTGGGAATGCAAGAGAAACATAGCATTCCACAATCAACAAACACCGAGTGCGGAGCAATGGGAGAGCTGTCTCTTCAGCAGCGAGCTTGAGGTCCAGAGGGCCTTGGTAAAGCACGCAACTGAAGCGGCACAACTCAGTGGAGCCCTGGACTGAGGGCCCACTCTTGCTTGAAGACTCAAGTCGCCAGCACCCAAGCAAGACGACCAGGAAGTCTTCATCCCCGCGAACCTCTTGGAAAGAAATAAAAGTTTTCTCTCTCTCTCTGGCCGTGCCGTAGCGTCCCTCCTGCGCTCGTGTAAACAGTACCGCCATCTAGTGACAAGACGTCAAAGCACACCAACGCAAGGTTGAAGAAATTTTCATCCGTGATTACTGATAACTAGGGTGAATGCATTGTGAGCCTTTTTTTTTTGTTCGAAGAAAAGCTATGCAAACCGAAGAAAATGTAAGAACTGACTAAAAGCTAGAAAACTGATCCGTCAGGTGTCGTTGCAACGAGGAAAACACTCTGCATTTAGTTATGCCTAGGAGCTTGAAAATCGCCAAATTATCTGAAAAACAAGGGCTATAGTTATCGCTTATACCGGTACGTGTTGGCAAGATTAGGCGAAATAAAAGCGAACCGCTAGAATTTGAGCGTGCTACTGCGTAAGAGAATCCCGCGGCGACATGTATTTATTCCGAAGCGGGAGAGATGATGGCCGCCATGTTCTCTACGCAGCACGTAGCGTCCCACGTTGCGTACGCTACGCTGTGCTTTATAGTGGGCGCGCGTCCGCAACTTGCGGATAGAGACGTTGCGTTCTGCGCATGCGCATTTGTTACCCGCAGCGTCGTTGCGTGCGCAAGCTCACTGCGTAAGTCCAACTAAAAGTGTCTAATCAGTAATTGCTTTCTTATGTTTTTATTGCACGGTCAGTGTCTGTATCTGTTTTCTCTTTCGCTGTCTTATACATGGCGCCTTTTTACTAGGTCTTAGAGTATTAATGCATTTGCCTGCACTGTGAAGGTTTTTGTATTCAACATACCCTTCTAAGTAATCCAATTGAGGGGCCTTAGGATGTGCAAATAAATAAATAAATAAATAAATAAATAAATAATCTAATTCAGTCGCGGCACGCATTAGCATTTCCGGAAATGTTGGGTCAAATTCGTGCTTCATTCCCTATCTCCTAGCGTGCGTTCCTGCTCGCCTGCACGATCATTAATGCAGCTTCTTGTTAGTTTGCGATCGGCCTGTCGTGTCTTTTGTCTTCGTGTCGACTTTTATTCGCATAAACTTTGATGGTATTACAGATGATACCCTGTTCGGCACAATCGGATAGCGGGTTAGATATCCGCGACAAGCTGATACCTGCGTAATGGTTTTGTTTTCGTTTTGTATGCTCAATTTGAACGGAACGTTCTTTCAGACAGAGGAAGATAAGCGGCTGGGAAAGGCGCGTTGTCGGCGGGGTTTTTCAGCAGCCCGCGGTCATCTCAAAACCAAAGTCAGCGCGAAGGCACGAAGCAGACAGCGCTTTATCAGATCGCGTAAGAGAGCGCTGCATTCATGGCGTATATGGAACACGGAACACGTTGCCGACAGGTGTTTTTGAAATATCGCCGCCGCAAAAAAAATGGCTACCTTTATCTACCTCTCAAAAGCTCGTTGGTGGAACTCGCCAGCTTTCCAACACAGACCTGAGAGTTCAAAGCCACGCTTATCTAAAAATGATCGTCAGTAAATGAAAACTAAAAATTAAAGCACGCAAAGTGACAAAACTAACATATAGTTAACATAACCCTTTAGAACTTCCCCTTGAATTGATTTCTGCGGCTGCAGCGGTGGCTCAGTGGTTATGGCTCTCGGCTGCTGACCCGAAATAGGCGAGTTCGATACCAGCCGCGGTGGTCGAATTTCGATGCAGGCGATATTCTAGGGTCTCGTGTACTGTGCGATGTCAGTGAACGTTAAGGAACACCGAGAGGTCGCATTTTTTTTCATTCAGAATTTATTTCAGACAACGAAGAGGTTGTCCAGGGTGACGTGGCAAAAGGCATACATTGCCTGACGAGGCCACGCCACCCGGATGACAGGCGGCACCACTGGCTACACAAAATCAAGAAGAGCATTACATAATAGAACACACTTTCATTATTTTTACACAATATATTAAGACATCTTTACAAAACGCACACAGCAAACATTAACCAGAATTCGTCCAGAGCAATATTTACAAAACATACACTAGTGATAGGTATACGTTAAGTTTTTATCTTTAAGGTTCATTTATGAGCATTGCTTTAATTAACATTTTGTATTTACGTATAGAGGGGGTAGTGTGTGCAGTATCCAGAATAATAGGGTATTGGTTAATTAAGTCAGGAATTTGCCATCCTAACCTCTGAAAACCATTATTTGTGCGTACACGAGGTGTTTCCATACATTGTTTTCGAAGATCGTATGTGCTAAGTTTAGTGTGATAGGTGGTTTCGAAGGTTATTTTGTCTAGTTTGTACTGGCGTAATATTTCGAGACATAGTTTGTATGTGTGCAGTTTACTTATTTCTAATATTCCATAAGACCTAAACAAAGGCCGGCAGCTGCGCAATAACTGTATTTTCCCAACAGCTCGTAATGCCCGCTTTTGAATTGCAAGGAGGGAATCTCGATTTGTCTGCGTCGTCGTTAACCACACAAGGGAGCATTAGCTTAAACGGGAATGTATTAATGAATAGTATATTTGCCGCTTTACGGACGCCGGGAGATAATATCTCAGTTTGTTTAAAATGCCAACCGCCCGACAAAGATCACTGCGAAGCTGATCGACAGGCGAGTTCCAAGAGAGATTTTCTTGAAACAAAACACCTAGAAAACGAATTTGTGAGCACTGTTGCAGCTGAGTGTTTTCAAAGTTTAAGTTTAGGTTGTCAGGAGCTTTTACACCTTTTGCCCTGAAGAGAATGTATTTGGTCTTACTAGCATTTAATTGCATTCTGTTTAGTTTTAACCACCCGGCCATTCACTACAGCGTCCCCAATAGCCTTAGTCACCTTGGGACGTTAAGACACCTAAACCACTAATTCATTTCTGAAGAACGCTGTCTATCTTTTAAATCCTGGTAATTTTTTCTTCAGAGAGCCTGTGTAGTACACATATGGTCATAACGGAAACTACGCCTATATCGAACAGTTTATTTCCTTAATGAACCACATTCGGAAAAAGGCATAATCCATTCTGCTGTCCCAGCCACATTTTCTAGCGAAGTCAGGATACTATCGAGCACACTTTGAACAACAAGCAGCCTGCAAAGCCGAAGCAAGAAAGCAAATGGAGACTGCTCACCTTCACGTATCAATACACAGGCCGCGTTGCCAAATGTTTGAAGAAGAATGCAATGGCCTGAAGGCAACTGCTCTTCCAAAAGACGCACTTTCAAAGTCAACCACCAACATGCGGAATAGAGAGCACAGTGCGATCCGAAGAGAGTCGCACGCATATAAAATCGAAGCATATTCAAATGAAAGCGATTGAACATCCGCTTCGCCGCTGAGATGGCTAAGTGGTTATGGAGCTTGGCTGCTTACCCGAAAGACTCCTAAAAATGAAGTGGCACCAGCCAATGTGGTGAGTGCAATTGCAACAAAGGAGGAAATAAAGACCTCTACCGCCTCATGAGCAACACTTTGTTCCTGTCTTCGCGTCCTCCTCAACGTCACAACGCTCGTTTTTTTAGTGTTGCGGCCGTTTTGCGTTGCATTGTGTTTTTTTTTTAACCGAAAGCTTTACTGACCGCGAACTTGCGGTTTCTCCGAGGCTATGCTCCGAGGAGGCACATAACGTCACAACGCGCGCCTCGGCGCGGATATTAACGCGACAGCGTTAAGGCGCTGGTGTCGCAGTAAAGCCGGTGTCGTTGGTGTCTTTGGCGGTGAGTAAAAATGGCGCATCTCGGTGGACACATGAACCGCGCCGTAAGGGAATTTTCTTTCCCATAAGGCGCGGTACGGGTTTCCAGCGAGAATATTTAAACAGGCATCCTTTGCTTTCCTTAAAAAAGTGTATTTTCATTTTCCTTGCCTTACGGCGCGGTTCAGGTCTCCACCAAAATATCTTTCCTTTCTTTAATTGTCCGGGCAAGGGGTCGCACCGAAGGACGATGGCCTTCCGTCAATTCCTTGGAAATGCTGCAACACGCTATCGCGTCTTGCTTTTAAAGGCCAAGCTTAAGCGACCTCCAACTTTTCACTCTCTCTCGGTCCCTAGTCATTGCTGCGCATGCGCCACTAGTAGCACCGAGCCACAGGTGTTCCGCGGCTGCGCTGCGCCGTGCCTTTAATCAAAATCCAACTTTCAATGTTTAGTTTTCCCTTATTTCCCTCCCTCTTTTATCCCTTCCTTTACGGCGCGGTTCGGGTGTCCGCTGAGATATGTGAGACGGTTACTGTGCCATTTCTTTTCCTCAAAAACCTAACAAAAGAAGTGAGTCGAGGGCGTTTATAGAGTTCATTGGCGTTGACAACTTTGCAAAGGCCGTTCATTTTCACAAAGAAAAGGCGCTCAACCATATGTGTGGGTCAGTGGAGACCTCAATCTCGCTTTCATGTACTTAGTGTTGGTGTCCAACTGAAAAGCCTGCTTTGCGTTCCGCATGCTGGATAGAGAGAGAGATAAAACATTTATTATTTCATTGAAGTGTTCTACGAGTCAAGTAGGCGGACGCCTCAGTTCAGGACTGCGGTGGCTTGGGCGGATGCTTGGACCAGTCTGATGATGCGACACTGGTCCTCCAGACTATTGCTGGTCAGGGCTGCCTCCCACTGCTCGTATGATGTCTGTAATGTTTTAGATGAGGTGGTTTTTGGGGACAATTCCAGGAAATGTGAAACAGCGTAGGCTTATCGCCGCACCATGGACAGAAGGGGCGGTATTTGGAAGGGTGAATGAAGCTGTACAAGTACAGGTTAGGGAAGGTATTCGTTTGTATTCGCCTCCAAAATGTGGCTTCTTCTGTGGTGAGTTTAATATGGGGAGGGGGATATATTTTACGATCTAATCTAAGCATCTCCAGCCGTTCCCCATAGTTTGATGGTAGAGGGGTGAGGTACGGGCAAGGATCCGCTCGGTTTGTTAGCTCACGAGCTAGATTGTTTGCCGCCTCGTTGCCTTCAAGACCTGAATGGCCCGGGGTCCAAGTAATGTTACGGTGGCGTTGAAGTGTAGGTGAGAGGCCCGACGGTATGAGTAGAGCCGCTGTCATTTTTGGGACTCTCCCTGTAACGCTATATTGACAGGCTCGCTTCGAGTCAGTTATTATGTGAGCTGATTTGTCCGCCAGATCACAATGCCTTATGGCAAGGGCGATGGCGGAGGCTTCCGCCGCGACAGGATCCTCAGCCCGGAGTGAAGCACTCGTCAGTAGTTGAAAATTGTGGTCAAGGGCGACTGCAACAAAGATGCTCGGTTCAGTATACGCCGTCACGTCTACATAGACTGCTTTGCGATCTGACTCTAGACGCCGGCGTAGATGAGTGACCCTAGCCTCCCGTCTGCCTTTGTGAATTTCTGGATGCATATGTTTTGGGAGCGGAGCCACCGAGATCTGTCCTCTTATGTTTGCAAGTACGCAAGTGTGTCGCCAGAACTCTTGTAGATCTCGTGGTGTACCAATGCGCTGAAGAATGGCTCTTCCGGTGGTGGTCTGTTGGAGTCGGGCTCTCTGCGATGCTAAGACCGCATCTCTGATCTCCTCAAAGGTGTTGTGGACTCCAAGCTTGATTAGACGTTCGGTCGAGGTGCTTAGAGGAAGGCCGAGAGCTGTTTTGTACGCCCTGCGAATGACAGTGTCGGCCTGCTTAAGTTCTCCCTTTGTGAGATGATGATACGGAAGGCCGTATGCTATTCTGCAGATAACCAAGCACTGTACAAGACTAGTGTCTTCCTCGCGCATGCCTTTCTTGTGGCGTGTTATACGACGAATCATACGTGTAATTTGGTGGGTGGTTGTTTTGAGAGTTTTTATGGTATGTCCTGCGCGTAGGTTACTTTGAATCCAAAGCCCGAGAATTCTAATGACCGAGACCTCTCGAATCTGTTGGCCTTCTACATAGAGATCTATTGGTCCACAGTTTTTGTAATTTTGACCGTGCACCCTGACTACTTCTGACTTCTCCGGTGCACAGCGAATGCCACTACTAGCGGCAAATGTTTCGACAGTCGATGCCGCTTCCTGTATGGCTTGTTTCTTCTGTGCAAGGGATCCCTTAGTCGTCCAGATAGTTATATCGTCTGCATACAGTGTAAATCCTATATCTGATAATTCCTGCAGCCGACGGGCCAATCCTGTCATGGCAATATTGAATAAGAGGGGAGAGATGATTGATCCCTGCGGAGGGCCCTTGTTTGGCATTGGTATGGTATCTGATCTGGCATTTCCAATTCAAATGTTGCAGTGCGGTCCGTGAGGAAAGCTCTAATGCAGTGAAAGATCTTCTGACCACATCCCAGGGAGTTCAGTTCGCGGAGGATAACTTCGTGTGAGACATTGTCAAAAGCTCCCTTAAGGGCAAGCGCCAGGATCAGATGCTCGCTTCCTCTTGGGATACCTGTAAGAACTTCCTCCTTAAGCAAGAGAAAGGCGTCCTGGGTTGAGAGACCGCGCCTGAAGCCAATCATTGACTGTGGAAAGAGATCCCTGTCCTCAATGAAATTCACGAGCCGGTTTTAGATAACTCGCTCATAGAGCTTCCCGAGACAGGATGTAAGGGAGATTGGTCTTAATGTTTCAAGGGTGGGCCGCGTTCCGGCCTTACAAATTGTGACAACCTCTGCATGTCGCCACTCGTTTGGGATCGTCCTTCTTCCCACAGGCCATTAAGGTAGTCGGTCATTTGCTCAATATCTTTTGAGCTAAGGTTTCTTATCATTGCGTGGGCACTTTCTCTGTTCCTGCGGCTGTATTGCGTTTGGCGGCTCCTACTGCCGCATATACTTCACCCACCGTGATGGGCTCGTCTAGATCAGTGTTCAGAGCTCCTGTGTATTGAAGATTTCATGGCGGGATTGTTTGAGTGCCAATGTAATGGTCTTGTAGGGCTTGTTTCAATTCCTGATCTTTTCCTTGAAATTTGTCAGCAAATTCTTGCAACGTGCGAATGACTGTGGTTTTCGTTTTGTTCGGATCAATTAAGCTTCTTAGTATGGTCCAAGTTTGCGAGGTGCTGAGTGTGCCTTTGAGGGAGGCACAAAAATCTATCCAGTATTGCTGAGCGAGTTGCGTTGCGTACTCCTGGGCTTGTTCGAAAAGTTCTGATATCCTAAGTCGGAGTCTGCGGTTTAACCTTTGCTTCTTCCATCTGCGGACGAGACTACGACGAGCCTCCCACAAGTGTAGGAGGTGACGATCTACTTCCGGGCTTTTCTTTGTGCGCGGTATACTCTGTGTGCTAGCTTTGCAAGCTTCCCTGATGTGTTCACTCCAAGTTTGTATGTATTGGATGCCTTCTTTGGGTGCGGGACGCCTGCGATAAGTTTCCCAATCCGTAATATTGAGTTCACCGAGCGTTCGGCGAAGTTTAGACGTTGGCACTGACGTACTAAGCTGGATAGGCAGCACGCCCTCCCTGCCACCCTGTGGGCGTGCAGTTAATGGTTGATCGTGAAAGATTGATCACGAAATGAAGGCTGCGGCATAGCTATTGCTGCAGTGCCGCATGTCAGCCACAACGCTGTCAGCGCTAATGCATTCAGGCCACATCTCTCTCTCACCACCGTCACATGTATCAAAGCACGAATGGCTTGTCCGCACATCCAGATAGCCAGTTATGCGTCCTTCCTTTCGTCAAAGCCATTGCCGTCTAGAACATTGTCAACGCCAACGCCAAAGAACACAGTGAACGCCGACATCTTTCGCTTTCTATTTCCTGGATTAGCTCCGCTAATGCACATTAATTTTCTTTTGGGTAATTCCATCGTGCTTCGTTCTTTCGCTTCTCAGCTCGTGGCCGTAACCCTGAACAGAGCAGGCAGGCGCTGAGATAGGCCGTTGGTTAAAGCGCATCGCTTCTTTACTCCGCACAGCGTTCGAAAGAACTTGTCTAATTGCTCCATCCCTCTATTACTCTGGCTTTCCTGCTACAATAAGTGCCGCGCTCAACAGTTCACGTCGCGTAAAAGCGATTCATTTGCAAAAGGCGTTTCACTTGGCCTGTGAAAGTCACAATACCGTTAACACGATTCTCTCTGTTATTAATGTCCATACCTGACATTTAGAGCACCAGGAACTTAATCCCTTCTGTGTTACGGTGTAAAACTGATGCATGCAATTGTTTGTTGAAATTAGTCTGCTTTATGTGCTGTGTGCAGGCCTGCAGGCAATCACTAGAAGACAACGCAGTTCCACCCTTGCGTGCACGAGCAGCATTAGCTTAAAAAATCATCCGAACGTTTTCAAACTGCACAGCGCTCTTTTCTATTCTGTACGCCACCCCCCTTTAAAACTGCGACAGGAAACGGGGAGTTTTCTGGAGGCCGAGTTACACATGGTGGATTCGTGATGCAGCCGTGCGCTTTCTTCACCGCAAGTGTGTCGACAGGCGCAGTACTGCACGCAACAATGCGACAAGATCTGTCCTCGCTATGATTACCAGAGGACGTGTCTCGTGATGTCCTTACCGCAGTCGTGAACACGACTGATGGTGGATGAGGGTGGTAACTACCTCTTCGCCAGTGTACTTGCTATTATGTCACGATTTAAGACGGACAATGCGCGTCCTTTTTACTTATATGTATATTTGTGATGGTTTTTTCGTGGCTCATGGCACCAACGTTTTCTGTATTGCTCCTCCACACCGTCTGTACCTTTCTACGGAATGGGCTGTAAAAGTAAAGAGAACTTTTTCTCTTTGTCCTGAGTAGTCACATTTTGTTGATTCTCAATGGGAGCAAAAAATATTAGTAAACAATTAGCAGGACAATCAGCACTTTTTAAAGCGAGATACACCGACAGGTTTTCTGGCATTTATTTATTTATTTATTTATTTATTTATTTATTTATTTGCACACCCTAAGGCCCCTCAATTGGATTACTTAGAAGGGTATGTTGAATACAAAAACCTTCACAGTGCAGGCAAATGCATTAATACTCTAAGACCTAGTAAAAAGGCGCCATGTATAAGACAGCGAAAGAGAAAACAGATACAGACACTGACCGTGCAATAAAAACATAAGAAAGCAATTACTGATTAGACACTTTTAGTTGGACTTACGCAGTGAGCTTGCGCACGCAACGACGCTGCGGGTAACAAATGCGCATGCGCAGAACGCAACGTCTCTAGCCGCAAGTTGCGGACGCGCGCCCACTATAAAGCACAGCGTAGCGTACGCAACGTGGGACGCTACGTGCTGCGTAGAGAACATGGCGGCCATCATCTCTCTCGCTTCGGAATAAATACATGTCGCCGCGGGATTCTCTTACGCAGTAGCACGCTCAAATTCTAGCGGTTCGCTTTTATTTCGCCTAATCTTGCCAACACGTACCGGTATAAGCGATAACTATAGCCCTTGTTTTTCAGATAATTTGGCGATTTTCAAGCTCCTAGGCATAACTAAATGCAGAGTGTTTTCCTCGTTGCAACGACACCTGGCGAAGCAGTTTTCTAGCTTTTAGTCAGTTCTTACATTTTCTTCGGTTTGCATAGCTTTTCTTCGAACAAAAAAAAAGGCTCACAATGCATTCACCCTAGTTATCAGTAATCACGGATGAAAATTTCTTCAACCTTGCGTTGGTGTGCTTTGACGTCTTGTCACTAGATGGCGGTACTGTTTACACGAGCGCAGGAGGGACGCTACGGCACGGCCAACTAAATGTTTCGTATTTAAGCTATTCACAGCGTACGCAACGCAGTAAGAGATGCGTACGCAAGCTTACTGCGTACGCCCCGTCTAAAAGTGTCTATTGACATCCACCCGAGCGCTGCCATACAGCTACAAAAAATAGCTATACAGTTTTCTCGGAAAATTCGCAGTTAAAGAAGAATAATTCCAGGTCCGGGATTCAAAACCCGGGACCACCGCTTCACCGGAGCAGTCGCTCTACCCACTGAGCTAACCGGGACGGCAAGCGCACGGTAGGGCGAGAGCAAATTGATCAGTTACCTTATTATTGATCAACTCTCTTATTACATATCTACCCCACCTTGGGGGATTCACCTACAACATTTGACCAACACTGTTTCCACTTCCAGTTATTGATCAATTACATTATTATTGATCAACACTCTCATTACAAATCTACACCACCTTGGGGTATTCACCTAAAACATTTGACCAACTCTGTTCCCACTTCCGAGTTATTGATCAATTCGCTCTCGCCCTACCTTAAGGTTGCCGTCCCGGTTGGCTCAGTGGGTAGAGAGACTGCTCCGGTGTAGCGGTGGTCCCGGGTTCAAACCTCGGCCCAGTCCGAATTTTTCTTTTACTGTGAAGTTCTTTAAAAAGCTGTATAGCATTCCTTTCTCGCCGTATGGCTGTGCTTGTGTGGATATGTCATCGAGTAATTACTCCCTTATTACAAACCTACTCCACTTCGGGGGAATCCCCTAAAACATATTTGACCAACACTGTTCCCACTTCGATTTATTGATGAACTCGTTCTCGCCCTACCATAAGCTTGCCGTCCGGGTTAGCTCAGTGGGTAGAGCGACTGTTCCGGTGGAGCCCTGGTCCCGAGTTTGAACCCCGGACCAGGACGAATTTTTCTTTAACAGCGAAGTTTCTGAGAAAGCTGTATAGCTTTCCTTTGGAGCCACATGGCTGCGCTCGGGTAAATGTCAATGAGTAATTACTCCCTTATTACAAATCTACTCCACCTTGGGGGATTCCCCTAACATATTTAGCCGATAAAAACATATTACTACAAAATAAAAGTGAAATGAACAAAAGAACGTCACGAGAACACATTTGTTGTTTTTTATTTTACATCACTTAAATGAAAAACAAAAAACGAGCACTCCTCGCAGCGCTGAATGTAATGGAAAAATCAACATTAAATGCCTTAAGATCTCTAGAAAGAATGAAGCGCTGATTGAAAAGAATGAAAATCGTTCATAGTGGCAGCGTAAGATGGTAATGAATTCCACTGAGCTGGTGAGAGTGCAAGATGTCAATTGGGGTATTTTTCATAGTGAACAAACACTGGTTTGCTTTGTAAGCGTGATATATCGTAGTCAAACTGTGAAGGGCTGGGAAAATACGTGAAAGCGAAAGGGAGCTCACAGGCGGACGGTACAATGAACGGACAGAGAGATAAAACTTAAACTGGGCAAAATCGGTTTCTAATGCTAGCCCTTCACAATTTTTGTACACGTTACGACCTGCTGTCTCAGACATGAGAACCGAAATAAAAAATAAAACCACCAGTACATAATCTCGTGCAAGGAGTAATATAAAATTTTCATCCTCACCTGATAACCTGCGCCACGCGATGGTCTACAGCTATCACCTTACTTAATCGCGTGTCTTTTTTCTGGATACGAGGCCTAAGGACCTCTACAAGGATGTCGGTGACAGACGCAGGCAGCTGCCGACAAGAGAACAAGCCAGTGAGGTGATAGCGCTTCCCATATTAGAGTCACGAGTAAGCTCACATGAACTCACTCTCTGTAATACTCCACGTCCCGGTCCCGAAGCAGCAGCAGGAGGTTGCAGCCTTGGCCCAAGCGTACGAGTTGCTTTAAAGATGGACGCACCAACCACCGCCTCCGGCGCGTACTGATCCTTCATCTTCCTTTTGCCACTCTTCCAGCGTAGGAACTACAGTGTTTCACATGAGAATCGTAACTATCTCCTCCTCCTCTGAAAGGTCGCCATTACATCTCCGCTACAAGCTCACACGCGGGAATTGAAACGTGAAACGAGGACTGTGATAAAACAACGCAAGCCAGTGTGCAGCCGCGCAACCGACGACAGACACGCGATCTGGGGGGCTCACGCGCGCTCTGCTCCGATAGAAAAGAAATTGCTGTCAGACCTCGCTGCTGTCTTGAAAAAGCGAGAAGCAGCCGCAGTCCTGCGTCGGTTCTGCCGTCGCGGGGGGGGGGGGGGGGGAGGGGTGGGGGTGGGGGGGGGCGCAAATGATAACAGGCTCCTTTTTCCCCGACGAAACAAATTCGCTTTGCTCGCCGGCGTAACGAGGAGCCGAGATTGCCTGGCAGATGAGCAGCGAGTCACATTTCTTGCACGAAGGGCGTTCTAATTAAAAACTCTCGTTGGTTCTGGTAAAGCATGCAGGTGCGTTGTTAACTCAATTCTAAAACATTGACACGGGCAAGTGAAATCTACATTAGGATGCCAAGACAGAAACTACATAATATAAAAATGTTAAGCGGCAGAAAGCTAAGTTTCATATTTGACTTAGAAAAGAAGGAAAAAGGGCATCCAGGATGGTCTTAGTATGCATTATTATTAGCAAATAAAAACAGCACAAAAGTGAAACCATATCAGAATTCAGAAATCAAAATATCGATCATATTCAAAAGCATTCAACAGCAACCGCTTAGGAGTGCAGTAGCAGCAAAAAGAAATGACACCGTTTTTTCACCTTAATAGACCAGATGACGGCTGTAGTCATACAAGAAAATTTCGCTCATACCCTTTTGTCATACCAAACTATCGCGCAATTGAAATGGGCCGTTTCCGTCGTTCATCTTATTTGTCTCTTTTCGCGCAGATTCTCCAGAGGTGCACGCATGGTAATGGCGATAGCACTCTCTTTTCCATCGGTAGCTCCTCGGTAGCTCATCTGCGCGTTCTCGGTAGCCCGCGCTGCTTACGTCTATCACAATACCCGTCTTGACCACAAAGTCCGGCCAAAGAATTACAGGCACGTAGGAACTGGGGAGATGAACGAGTCGTTGTCGCCTCACCCGTCTTCTCAGCCTAGCTGCACCGCTTGAATGTGTTGTGCCTCTCGCAAGGCGAAAAGTGTCATTTCACTCTCTCAACCTTATATTATTGTCGCGTGGATGGTTTAACACCTCTTCACCGAACAGAGAGATACGCGAAAGAGAGAGAGAGAGAGAGACTCTTTAATGAAGAAACAGAGAATTTAGCCGGCGTTTCAATATCGCTGGCATGCTACTCTGCGTAGGGAGGGGAATTTGGAGAGATACGCGCTTGCCCCTGTAACCAGCAACGCGGTGAACTTCCTTCGAGCTATCGTTAACTCGAGGAACGGCGCTGGCATGTGGGGGCAACCTTCCACGGGACCAGCAAAGCCCGCCAGGGATCCACGAGCTGCTCTAAGTGAATTGTGCGAATGTTACATATACCTGGAGTTCCTGCTGGCAGATGAAACGTTTTGTTTGGCAAACTTCTTTATTTGGATGGAATAATAGTACGACCTTATGCCAGAATAGAAAAGTGTACAACAGCTGTATTTTATCGGTACTCACCTACGGGGAACAAACGTGGAGGCTAATGAAAAGGTTCAGCTTAAGTAAACCACAACGCAGCGAGCCGTGGGAAGAAAAATGATAGCTGTAACGTTAAGAGACCGGAAGCGGGCAGAAAGGTGAGGTAACAAACGCGGTTTAATGACATCCAAGTCGAAATCAAGGGAAATAAATCGGCTTGAGCAGGCCATGTAATGCGATGGCAAGATAGCCGCTGGTCCTTAAGGGCAACGGAGTGGATTCCAAAAGAAGGTAAGCGTAGCAGGGGGTGGCAGGAGGTTAGGTGGGCAAATGAGACTAAGAAGTTTGCAGGCATAGGGTGGACGCAGCTGGCAAAGGAAAGGGATAATTGGAGAGACGCGGGAGAGGCCTTTGCAAAACAATGGGTGCAGTCACGCTGATGAGGATGATGAACAGTAAAACTCCAAGTAAAAATCACACTCAAGAAGTAAAAAGAACGAGCGTGGCTATTTCTCAATGCAGGCACTCTCCTCAGTTGCAAAAAAGAGCCGAAATAGCTTGAATTAAACAATTGAACACTCCATTTCCGCAGTAACACATACCTGCCACTTAAGATTGGAAAAAGTGAGACGCTTATTCAGAACACGAGGCAAATTACCAAGGTTTCAACTGGAAGGAGCAGTTTATGGGCGTCCGGCTCATATGGTAAGAACCCGCTCCATGTTTCCCTTGGGGACTCCACTACAAATGTTGGCAGTCGCGCTCTACAGACGGCATAAAAAAAGGCCGTGGTAACCGGGGCGAACAGACAGGAAAACATCCGTGCGTGCAATGGGGAGTTGGCTACATGCGGGATGAATGCTCGGACACGTTTCCCACAAAGTGTACTCAAGGGTTCATGGAAAAATAGCAAGAATGCAATGACGTGAAAGAAAGACTTCCAAAGTCAGCTAACAAAGGAGTCACCACACACAGGTTAGTGCTGATATACCGCTGCACAACTGTGCATGCCCACATTTAACACGAACTTTCATAATGTTTTGATGGTAATCATAATTAGGAAATGCTTCCTTTTTCATCTTCATTTTGCGATCAGCGTTTACATTTCTACGATTTAATTCGCTTAATTCCAAAGCCGTTTACATCTAAAAACAAATAAAACTTCCAAACCGACTGCGGCCGTTCTATTAGTAGAAAAAAACAAAACAGACACAACGCCTTAATGCGCCAGTCTTTTAATTCATTCTTTTAATAGATGCGAAGCCGCCGCTGTGGATGACCCGAAACACACGTTTTCTATCGCAGCCGCAGAGGTCGCATTTCGATGGAGGCGAAATGCTTGAGTCCTGCGTACTGTGCGATGTCACATAAAGAACGCCAGGTGGTCGAAATTATACGGAGCCTTCCATTACGGCCTTCTTGCCAGCTGCAGTCACTTTGGGACGTTGATCTCCATAAAACCAAACCAATTTTTCGTACACTTCAAATGAGTTCAGTTTATGTAAATAAAAGAACAAACGTATAACAATGCGGATTGTTCTGATATGTGCACAATGCTCACATTGCATCGTGCACTCTAAATGCATTTACAAAGCGCAGAGCAGAGCTGTGATTGCCAGAGCATAATTTTGCCGTTTTTCTGAGTGAATTCTTTCTCCTCAGTCAGTCTAGCGTTGTGCCGCTGCCATTGCACCAGGTCTAAAGCTTAGACCGTCCTGCAGGTCTTCCTCTCAACAGTAGGTCCAAGCTAAGTTACCTAGTTGCACCTCAGGTGCTTTGCGCTCACACATATTTGAAGAGGCCTAAAAGCCCAGATGCTCGTAAGGATCATGTCGCAGAGAAGCATTCACGTTGAGTACATGGCGGGAAGTCAGCCGTAAAGCTTTCTGTCCTGATAGAAGATTTCTCGCGTTGGACTCGAGGACTACCGGACGAAGAGCCCAGTTCGCTGTTTTACGTTTATGTGCATGAATTGGAATCGTTAGCGTTAATCAAATACAGAGGCTTGTTTCTCAGGAAATGATTAAGCTTTTTACATATAAGCAACAAACAGATACGAGAAATTCAACTTTTGAGAGGCCGCCTCCTTGCAGCCGTATTTATCTCACGGCCGACGATAACCAACGGCGTAAGCGGACATCGCCCAATCTTCTTCACATATCTGCTCTAACAAGGAATTCAAAGACAAGTAACAAAAACAAACCGACTATAATGAGCACTTCATATAGAGTGTCTGCGACTTCACAAAACAAAAGCTGAATCGGTATTCTAGGGCATGCAATCAAATTGCGCTGTCGCATAGATTTGTAGCATTTGCGGTTCATAAAAAATATGGATTGTTTACCTAATGCTACGTGAATCGCGAACTTCGAATCTTTCAGCACACCGTGAATCTGCATCGCGTACTCGACTTCTTGAAGCCCCTGTGCGTGCGATTGTGGTACTTCACCTGCTGCAGTTTCAACTCCTCCGAGTACAATGCCATGTAAAAACCGGCAAAATTTTCTGCCAACGCCACCAGGATACAAGGCCTACCTGCCGCTACCGTGACGTCATGAGATAAAGGCAGATGGTTTCCCCAAGTGCTAGGCAGTGGATAGAGAATCGCAAAAATTTCTTGGTGTGTGTCTGCGAGATCTCTAATCGCACGCGTCACTTTGCTTGTTAATGAAGTCTCTTAAAAGCGCGGAAGAATTTTACAGAATTTGAATCCAGTTCAGTGTTTTTGTGGCCATGTAAAAGCTGCTGATGACGTATTTTCCATCAGCGCAGCGAATGGCGGGAATAAAACTTGGCGCACACTAAATTACTTTTGGTAAATTAAGGCAGTTCATTGAATAATTATCTCCTGATAATAGGGTCATGCCCGACAGTGTTCATCCGACCCATCTTGGGAACAGAGTAATTTTGCCAATTGAACATATCTTAATGCCGATTGCCTGAAAAAAAAAAGACATTTTGAAACTCCGCTAACCTTGAACAAATATACTGTGACGTATGTGCTAGTACAAATAAAAATAAATAATAAAAGTTCCTGATGATGCTACCTTTGCAAGCAGCACAGGGGGTAATTGCTGCGAAACATTAATTATAATGGTGACAGAGAAAGTAAATGTACACGCCGAACGCGAAAGCATTATTCTGTGTGAGAGGGCGCGGAATGGGGCAGGTATTTCTCCTGTGGAGTGCTTCGGTGCGTTGATGACAATCATTATAACTTTCTAATTACAAATAATTTTTCTTTATCGATTAACCAGAAGGTGCGCATTGTTCTGTTCAACAGTGGTGGAACTTGCTAGCTCCGTTTCTTACACACCACAGAGATGATTAAAAACTCCTGACCCATTCGAACCTTTCCGCAGTATCTGTTCTGACTTACATTTTGTGCTCGCTGATACTTGGCCTGCGAACACAAAGTCAACTACCTTACTCTGGCGCCGCACCCAGCGCGCCTGCGCCGACTATTTACAGAGGCAACTTATGTCCGATTAAACATGCTCAATCAGTCGAAGAAAAATGAATGTACAAAAATGCTCGGGTGGCGCCCGGTGCGTGGCAGAAAGAAAAAGAAAGATATGATATGGGATAAACGCGTTATAAGAGTTTCTTTGCCTGAAAAACTTGAAAATTGGCTATCATGCAGTTATTGTGATAGAGGTCACCAGCTTACTATGGCAATTTGTTTCTGTGCAGTAATTGTTGTGACCATGTAAATATCGAGACGGTTCTTTAGCGCTTGTCACAGTTACCTTTTGTTTTCGCTCTCCTAACAATAGTGCCCCATTATTGCTTAATAATATTAAATTTTGATGTGCTGTTTATTTTCTGTTTTAATAGTGCATTTGTAGTGCAAACTTTATTCCTGTACAAGATGAAATAATGAAGAAAGGACTGTGGATCGGACATGTTATTCGAATAGGAAATTAACGACAGCTTTTCGCGGCAGCAGTTTGGATTCTAAAAGGACCATGTGCTGAAGTATGGCAGGTAGTCAGGTGAGGAGGTGAGTTTACGAAATTAGCCAAAATACAACGGCAGCAGCTCGCGCACGGAAAGGCGGGTTGCAGACTGATTGGAGAGATCATGTCCTGGAGCGCAGGAGACATGAGTCACGATAAATTTGATTGCTTGCAGCGCTTTTTTGTTCATGTATTTTGGTACTACACTTGTGAAACAAAAAAAAATGGCGCATAGACAAAAATTGCATGAGTGCCATGACACGTGATTTGGGTAAAAAAATACAGACAGCACCATGCGAGCGAATATTTTCTGCCGGCGATTGTGTCACGTAGACCACAGGATATAGATGACAAAAATAATCAAAAGAAATTGAGCCACTAAATAATTCCTCTCTTCAACTTCCGTTGACGATTGCATACTCCATGGCAGGTGTCTCATAGCAAGCCACGAGGTCACGGCCGTGAAACCGGCGGCTTTTGCTGTCCCGTGCCTGCGTTGTTTTTCTCACATGTGGAATGTATAGCACAGCTGGTGCTTCCTGTCGCGTAGGCTCGGAGAGAGATTTTTTTTTCCTCCGCGCATGTGTGATCCCCACTAGTACACTTTAGCCGCGACAACTGGCACACGTGAACGTAAGCACATCATGTACTCCTTTATAGGCTAATGGTAGAGTTACTCGTTTAGTGCCCCCGTTTCCTTTTTAGAAAAATAGCCTTTAATGAATACCTTTGAAAGTAAACATAATGTGATAAACCAGTGACATTTATGGAAAGCCAGACAGACTGCCCTTTCACATTTTAAATTCTCGTACCTTTAGTGAATACGGAGTAAATGTATTCGAACGCAGGCAGTAGAAATGCCTAGAAATTAAAGAACTCCAGGGACATGCTGGAGCGAGGCGAATTAAGATGGAGCTGCAAATATACTCGAGCTTCGCCCATAAAGTCATGCCGGAATGATTTGTCACAATTCGGTATCAGACTTCTGAACAGTTACTCTGAGCGTGCACCTAAACCTCGAAACCAGCAAATAAATCAACATTTGTAGGTTTGATACGGTTTATGAGATTTGATGGTCCAAAGCTTCTCAGTCTACGAGAGACGTCGTAGACGTGGGCTCAGGGCAATTTGCACTATGCAGGCATCATCACCGTGCACTGCCATCGCACAGTACAAGGACCAATAGCATTTCGCCTCCATCCAAATTCGACCGCCGTGGCCATAGTGGAACGCGCGTGTTTCTTGTCAGCATTCGAGCAGCAAAACCTCAGAGCCACCGCGGAACCTTAGCAGGATGTTGGGTTCTAATATCTGCAGGTCTTCAAAAATCCACCTCAATGGAGCGAACAACTCCTTACTTTTGTAGTTTTGTGATGCAATTCAGGCTTTATTGATTGTTTTTTCAACTTGTATTTGCTTCATTTTCCCCGAATGGATCCGTTTGCGCATCATGTGCTATGGCTACGAAATCCTCTGTGTAGCAGGAAAGGAGCTCACACCCATGACACCTCTGAAATCCTTCCCGACATGCTTGTCTTCATTAATGCACTGTTTTAATCTACATCAGCTTCCGCGTACAGCCTAGAGGATGTGAATATTTTATCTGACCTTGTGTTTGTATTCTAAACGTTCTCTTCTCTTGCCATTGTGAGGAGGCGCACTTGAGCGTTCATTTTTCAGAATGGCACACTCGGAGGTGGAAACTCTGCCGGAGGTGCTCGAGCAACCTGACGTGTACGACAGAAACGCCCATCGCCACGAAAAAGCAGTGGCCGAAATCCTGGACACATTTCACAAAGCGTTCAGGCCTTGCGAAAACGAGCTGCAACAATCCATTGACGTCGAATGCGGTCCCGGAGGTTTCAAGCAAGGGCATGCTTACCACCCAGTTTAAGCTTAAGCGAACGCCTAACTGCTCGGACAACTAGCATTTGGAGTTGACCACTACTCGCCAATAATTACTTTTCTCATACTTTAGTCACAACTTAATGTTTACGCTGGTGATACCGTCTTCTAAGCGATTCAGATAGTTAGAAGTAAGCAAATCAAACCTCCCGCAAGGTTAGCGTTTGGGATTAGAGTTCTTTATTAATACTGATGTAGTGAGACAATACCATGCAGCTATGGTAAATGATTTTCAAATTTATGGTGTGCTCTAAATACAATTCTACGAATTCCTGGACGTATTATAAGTCATCATCATCATCAGCCTGACTACGTCCACTGCAGAGCGAAGGCCTCTCCCATGTATCTCAAATTAACCCTGACACGGTGGATAATTTTACCCTGCATTTATTCGCACAAGGCAAAAAACAAAAAAATGAAAGTGAAAGCGAAGCCTGGCACGGCAATGGCTGAAAGGCACTCCACGCGTTGGTAGACTCCTCCTACCTTCAGCGTTGACTTCAAAAAAAAAAAAAGGCGGGAGCCGGGACTTTTAATTCAATTTAAATTAGAGAAATCGGCCGCCCAGGACAACAATTCAAATTCTCTAAGAATGCTTAGAACGTGTACGTGGAGCTCCCGCGGTAAAAAGATGAGTTCAGATTCTTCTTCTGTGCACCTTTAAGGCGTATTTTAGCGTTTGCCACATATGCTCGCGCCAGAACACTATTAAACCTTCAAGGTGCTCTCATCTGGATTGCATTGTCTAACGACGCGTCTAGCATGGCATCTTTTTTTCATTTTCATGAACCAATATTTATTCCACGCATAATACAAACAGATGTATTGTCACATCTCTGCGAATAGTTTTTGCCCTGTTCTTGTTTCCGATCATTGACGGTTCTGACGTCAACATTTAGTGTCTTTGTGGGGTTTCTGCAAGCAAATTTGTATGGCACGTTTAAATTTGTGGCGGACCGAGTTTTCAAAACTATTGCTACTTGACTCGTAGAACACTTCAATGAAATAAGAAATGTTTTATCTCTCTCTCTCTCTCTCTCTTGCGGATTGGAAAATGAAGCCGCTACCTTCATACGCATTGTATATCACCACTGAGAAGGCGTGTCGTCTGCTTTACTCATGGAACGCATGCGGAGCTGTAATAATAATAATAATAATTGGTTTGGGGGGGAAAGGAAATGGCGCAGTATCTGTCTCATATATCGTTGGACCCCTGAACCGCGCTGTAAGGGAAGGGATAAGGGAGGGAGTGAAAGAAGAAAGGAAGAAAGAGGTGCCGTAGTGGAGGGCTCCGGGTTAATTTAAACCACCTGGGGATCTTTAACGTGCACTCACATCGCACAGCAAACGGGCGCCTTAGCGTTTTGCCTCCATAAAAACGCAGCCGCCGCTGTCGTGTTCGAACCCGGGAACTCCTTATCAGTAGCCGAGCGCCTTAACCACTGAGCCACCGCGGCGGGTCATGCGGAGCTGCTGAATATGAAATCAGTTCCCATCTGCCATTCCAACATGCTTGCTCGAATTCAAGGCCAATAACGCTTGGAAACTCTCGTTCGCTCAAAGTAGTTTTCTGTCTGTAATTACTCTTTTTTTTTCTTCTACCATCGCTCTTTGCATAATATTGCCTATATTTTGCAAACAAGCACTTAAGCTTCTGCTACCAACCGCTTTATCAATCTCGCGTTTTAATTAACTGCTGTCCCAACTTTTTATGCTCTTTTTCTTTTTGCTAGAAAGCCATGAACGCAATCCAATCAGCAAAGTTTTTGTTCTTCTTGAATTAGTTGTTTATACAGGACGTATTCAGATGCTATGACACGCCATTGCCCTTGTCGATATTTCTTTCCAGCTGCTTTGAAACCGGCTGACAGTTGTCAATTGAGATGGCACCCAGGCGAAAGTGGGCTAGCCTCAAGCATAGCCGCAGTGAAGCGGGAGCATCTGTTCAGACAGTACTCTCCAATGGCGTCCTGTTGAAATGTGCATCACGTGCACTTGGATAGTAATCAAATATGCCGACGATATCTCGACCAGCTTTTCTAAAGAGCAAATGTACTTTTATTTTTGACAATTTTATGAGATATGCAGCAGGTGCTAAGATTCGAATTCCAGGCTTGTGGACTGAGGCCCGCAGATTGACAAGCGAGTGAAGTATACTGGCAGATTTCCCTTAGGCGGCTTCAAGTCTTAGCAGCAGTTTTCTCCTTCACTCCGCGTAGTTTGCTTATGAACAATCACTCGTTTAGAGAAGGTGATCGGCTCCCGCGTGTACTAGACAGAACGTCAATGTCTTGCCGTGCCAGAATGGAAACGGGATCGTTTAAAAACTTATACAGTTGTGGCGTTTCAACTTAGCATTTTATTGTATAGGGTGTCCCTGTTAACTTTTGATATTGTTTAAGAATACAAAAAAATGAAATGAAAATTCGTTTTGGGGGACAGGAAATGGCACGGTATCTGCCTCACATTACGGCGGACACCTGAACCGCGCCGTAAGGGAAGACATAATTGAGGGACTGATAGAAGAAAGAGGCGCCGTAGTGGAGGGCTCCTTACTAATTTCGACCACCTGGGGATCTTTAACGTGCACTCACATCGGACAGCACACGGGCGCCTTTGCTTTTCGCCTCCATCGAAACGCGACCGCCGAAGTCGGTCTCGAACCCGGGTTCTCCGATCAGCAGGTGACCGCCTCTGAGCCACCGCGGCGGAATTTAAAAATAAGCCGAGGGACTCGAAGACGACGTGCCAAATGCATTTCGCTGGCTATTGTATGCAGCAAGTCACTAGTTTTTGTAATCTACTTAATTGTACAATTAGTCAAGATTAATTAACCAACTTCGGAATCAACAACGCTAGTCAAAAAATTCTAATCTTAAAGTTGCACAACGCTCCGGAAAACAAAACATCCGACTGCGCAGTTTCAAACTTTGTAGCTATTACGTACAAAAAATACCACGTGATATGCCTTCTTGTATATCGTGATTGCAGTGCTCTCAAACATTCCGCGTACAAGCGAAAAATCATTTAGCCGGGTGTTCTGCCAATTAAAAGGCCACAGGGCAGCGACGCAGCAGCTGGCTGTGCGATTTCCGCCAGCAGTATGCTTACCTTGCGGCGACCGGTTCATGATACAGATAAGCAGACGCAGCACATATTGCTTCATCATCATCATCATCATCAGCCTAACTACACCCGCTGCAGGGCAAAGGCCTCTCCCATGTCTCTCCAATTAACACTGTCCTTTCCCAGCTGCGCCAACCGTATGCCGGCAAACTTCCTAATCTCATCCGCCCACCTAACCTTCTGCCGGCCCCTGCTACGCTTGCCTTCTTTTGGAATTCACTCTGTTGCCCTTAAGAACCAGCGGATACCTTGCCTTCGCAGTACATGCCCTGCCCAAGCCCATTGCTTCCTCTTGATTTCTACTAGGATGTCATTAACACGCGTTTGTTACCTCACCCACTGTGCCCGCTTCCGGTCTCTTAACGTTACACCTATCATTTTCCTTTACACGGCGCGCTGTGTGGTCCTTAACTTAAGCTGATCCCTTTTCGTTACCCTCCATGTTTCTGCCCCGTAGGTGAGTACCGGTAAGATACAGCGTTGTACACATTTCTCTTGAGGAATATTGGTAACCTGCTAATTCATGATCTGAGAAAACCGGCCATATGCGCTCCACTCCATTCTTATCCTTCTAGTTATTTCCATCTAATGATCCGGATAAGTTGTCACTACCTGCCCCAAGTAGACTTATTCCTTTACCACTTCCAGCACGTCGTTGCCAATTGTGAACTGCTGTTTCCTTCCTAGACTGTTGAACATTACTTTGGCTCTCTGCACGTTAATTTTTAGACATACCGTTCTGCTCTGCCTGTCTAACTCATTTATCATTCTTTGAAGCCCATCTCCTGAGTGATTTGGCAAGGAATGTCATCAAGGAATCGCAAATTACTTAGGTATTCTCCATGAACTCTTATCCCCAACTGTTCCCAAGTCAGGCCTCGGAATACCTGCTGTAAACAGACGGAGAATAGCATTGGCGAGATAGTGTCTCCTTGCCTGACGCCCTTCTTTATTGGAATTTTATTGCTGACTTTATGGAGGACTATGGTAGCTGTACGGTTCCTATATATATCTTCCAGTATATTGACATAAGGCTCATCTACTCCCTGATTCCGCAATGCCCGAGTAACTGCTGAGGTTTCCAATATACTTTCTCATAATCAATGAAGGCTATATATAGGGGTTCCTGATATTCTGCGCATTTCTCTATCATCTGATTGATAGTGTGAATATGATCTATTGTGGAATACCCTTTACGAAAGCCGGCCTGATCATTTGGTTCATTAAAGTCTAAGGTTGCCCTGAATCTATTAGCGATTACCTTAGTAAATACCTTGTAGACAACGGACAATAAGCTCATTGGTCGGCAGTTTTTCAAATCATTTGCATCTCCTTTCTCAATAATTAAGAATATATTTGCGTTCTTCCAAGCTTCTGGTACGGTCGAGTTCATGAGGCATTGTGTATACAGGGTGGCTAGTTTTTCTAGCAGAATGTTCCCTCCGTCTTTCAACAGATCTGCTGTTACTAGATCCTCACCGGCTGCTTTTCCCCTTTGCATTGCTCCTAAGGCTTTCTTTGTTTCCTCTTTCGTTACTGGCAGGATGACCCATTGCTGTGCGCTACTGTCATTAACGTTCTAATTACACTGGCAACTGTATAGATTTGTGTAGAACTTTTGGACTACATAAACTAACTTATACATATTGCTAATGACATTGCCCTGCTTGTCTCTTAAACCATACATCAGGTTTTTACCTATTCCTAGTTTCCTCTTCCCCGCTTTTAGGCTACCTCCGTTCTTTAGAGCATGCTCGATTCTCTCCATAATAAACTTCCTTTTGTCGGCTACCTAGCGCTTATTTATTAACTTCGATAGCTCTGCTAGTTCTATTCTTTATAGATTCCCTCGTGCTTTGACGTTTCTTAAAGAGATCTTTCGTCTCCTCAGATAGCTTACCGGTATCCTGTCGAACCGCCCTACCACTTACTTCTACTGCACACTCCGTAATGATAGCTGTCAGATTATCATTCATTGTATCAACATTAATATCATCTTCCTCAGTTAAAGCTGAATATCTGTTCTGCAGCGATATCCTGAATTCTTCTATTTTCCCTCTTACCGCTAGCTCGCTAATGGACTTCCTCTTAACTAGCTTTTTCTGTTCACTCTTCTAGTCTAAGCTAATTACAGACCTTACCATTCTGTGGTCGCTACAGCGCACCTTTCCGAGGACCTCCACATCCTGCAAGATACAAGGGGAGCGCATAGTATGAAGTCAATTTCATTTTTAGTCTCACCATTAGGGCTCTTACAGGTCCACTTCATGTTCTCTCGTTTGCGGAAGAAGGTATTCATGATGCGTGAGTTATTTCTATCTGCGAACTCCACTCATACTCTCCCCTGCTATTCCTAGAACCTATCCCATAGTAGCCTGCGCCTGGTCACCAGCCTGCTTCTTACCCACTGTCGCATTGAAGCCGCCCATCAATGCAGTGAACTGTCTTTTTACTTTGTTCATTGCCGATTACACGTCTTCTTAGAAGCTTTCAACAGTCTGGTCATCATTACTAGATGTTGGCGCGTAGGCCTGCACCACCTTCAGCCTGTAGCTCTTCTTAAGCCTAATTATGATAGGTGCCACACTTTCGTTAATAATATAGAACTCCTCTACGTTGCCAGCTATATCCTGATTAATGAGGAATCCCACACCTAGTTCTCGTCTATCCACTAATTCGCGATAACACAGTATGTGCCCGTCCTTTAGTACTGTCCTCCTAACTTCACTAAGCCCTATGACATCCCATTTAACGCCCGCTAGTTCCTCGAACAGCACTGCTAGGCTAGCCTCACTAGATAAGGCTCTAACGTTAAACGTTGTCAGGTTCAGATTCCAATGGCGGCCTGTCCGGAGCCAGAGATTCTGAGCACCCTCCGCTTGCGCTGGCGTAACTCGCACAGCCACCACCTGCATCGCTGCCCTGTGGCCTTTTAAGCGGCACGACACCAGGCTCAATGAGCTCCTTGTTTGTAGGCCGAACGTTTGAGAGTTCTGCAATTGCGGCCCGCAAGCCATCATATCAAATGGCATTTCTTTTTCGTTTCGTACACACCTGCAGTCACACCTGCAGTGTGCGAAAAAAAACTGATACGTAATAGATGGGTAGTTAGAGAAACTCTGTAATTGGACGTTTTCAGAACGTTCTGCAATTTTGTGCTTAGAATTTCCTGCCTAACTTCTTTGCTTGCGTAGTTGCTGAATTAATTTCGACTAATGATGTAATTAAGCAGAAACGAAAGACAGTGCGATTTGCACCATACAGTAGCCAGCAACATGCATTTGGCCGCGTTGTCTTATGGGGCCGCGGCATATTTTTAAACCATGGCTAAAGTTAGCTGGCACATCCTGTATATAGCGCAGCTACCTAGCATGAAAGCCGTAGCCAGGATTTCATACAGGCCGAATGTAACAATAGTCTGGATAAACATCCGTGGAGCACACTAAAGGATCTCAGACTGTACAGCTTAATGTCCTTCATTGCTGCCTACTAACAGGAGGAGGGATGCAGTTTTAAACCATAAAGATTACCACACGAGAAAGAGAACCAATATTATTCGCCAAAGTGGTCGACACAGTCTACTGACACCACCAATTTTATCTGGTGGCAAACCCCGTAAGTGGTCTGAATTTAGCTTTACTGACTGCAAAATTGAAAGCCCGCTGGCACTGTCCTGTAAAAGCATCTAGAAAATTTTACGGCACCCAGGAGTGGTCAATTTTTCTGGTGTCCCCTCAAATATTTTATTTCTACACTGCTTCGTTTCTGCACATTTACTGCCATCGCGGAGTGAATGGGTTTAGCTGATCAAGTGCAGTTCTGCAATTGTTATTACAGGATGCCCGGATCGCAAGAGAACACCCCGCAGAAAACGGAAGCCGCTGCCGTTGTACAAGAAAGAGAGGACATTTTTGTCGAAAATGCCGACCGTCACGCGGAAGTCGTCGCGCAACTTCTTGACACGTTTCACCTGGCGGCCCACTGCGATGCTGGCGTTGGGCAACAGTTTATAGACGTAGGGTGTGGCCCAGGAAACCTCACGCTCCAGTAAGTATGCTTCTGTTTTCCTCTAGAAACTTGTTTCCAAGACCCAAATAGTCCCGCCAGCAAGCCTCGTTGCTTGTGCATTACACAGTTCTAGCTGTGCGTAGGCAAGTGCTTGTGTACGCAAAGTGCTACGGCGCTGTGTGCGTTACGCTGTCAGAAGTATAGTTTCAGTTGGCCGTGCCGTAGCGTCCCTCACGCGCACGCATAAACGGTGGCGCCATCTAGTGGCACTGCATTTAGTTAGGCCTAGGAGGTTGAAAACTGCCAAATTATCTGTAAAACAGGGGTTAGTTATCGCTTATACCGCTACGTGTGGGCAAGAGGAGGCAAAATAAAAGCGAACCGCTACCATTTCAGCGAGCTATTGCGTCGGAGAATCCAGCGGCGACATGTATTTATTCCGAAGCGTGCGAGAATGGCGCCGCCACCTTGTCAACGTTAACCACGCAAGCCACGCAACGCAAAGTCCGCTGGCTAGCGTACGTACGCAAGACGCAGGGCTTGCGCTTGCGTTCTGCGCATGCGCACTACTGACCCCGAGAACTCTTTGCGTAAGCTAAGCCGTTGCGTACGCACAGCTAAAACTGTCTATTATCTCCTACTTACTACAATGACGGAAATGACTACAATTTTCAACACAGGAAGGAAGGAAGGAAGGAAGGAAGGAAGGAAGGAAGGAAGGAAGGAAGGAAGGAAGGAAGGAAGGAAGGAAGGAAGGAAGGAAGGAAGGAAGGAAGGAAGGAAGGAAGGAAGGAAGGAAGGAAGGAAAACGTTTATTGAGCTCTAGAGAGTAGGTGAGCTAATTTGGCGGAATCGGATGGTTTCTTCCATCTTCTTAGCAATGGTCGTCTGCCCCTAGTCCAGGGCTGCGCTGGATGCCGCTGCCAGCTGTGCTCGCCGGATCAGCCCAAGTTGGACGTCCTGACGGTCGCTGGAGAGCATTCCTTCCAGTGCTCCGCACTCGGGTTTGGTATTTTCGGTGCCACCTCTATTTTCTGGCAGGCCTACGTACTGTGATAGAGCGTGGGTGTTTCGTGGCACCATGGGCATTTGTCTGTGTATTGTGTGGGTTGTATTTTGTTGAGTGTATTTAGATTCGGGTATGAGCCCGTCTGTAGCAGCCTATAGGCGACGGCGTCTTCCCTGGAGAGAGATTTATGTGGTGGGGGGTACCGTTTCCTGCAGCCCTTGTAGTGAAACGACCGGAAGAACGAACGGAACACTCCCGGGAATTTTCCACCGACCGCTCAAGGTGACCTCGGCGGAAAAACACTGGCCAATGCTCCGCCGGCAGCTGGCGCGACAGCTGCCGCTACTTCGAACAGCGACGGGAAGGGAGCGCCGCGGCGGCCTAGGCCGAGGCTGCCACCACTACCCAAAGACGATTTCAAGATCATTCTGCGACCGAAGGGACTTGCAGTCAAGTCGCTCCAGACTCATCAAGTAGCCCGCGCCGTAGCGGTAGCATGCAACCACCAATGTAAAGGAGAATATCTGATCAACAGGCTTCGCACCGGTTCCAACATCATAATAGTGAGCACGGCAAGCGAGATGGCCGCCCAACACGTGAGACGCATAATAATAATTGGTTTTTGGGGGGGGAAAGGAAATGGCGCAGTATCTGTCTCATTTATCGTTGGACACCTGAACCGCGCCATAAGGGAAGGGATAAGGGAGGGAGTGAAAGAAGAAAGGAAGAAAGAGGTGCCGTAGTGGAGGGCTCCGGGTTAATTTAAACCACCTGGGGATCTTTAACGTGCACTCACATCGCACAGCAAACGGGCGCCTTAGCGTTTTGCCTCCATAAAAACGCAGCCGCCGCGGTCGTGTTCGAACCCGGGAACTCCTTATCAGTAGCCGAGCGCCTTAACCACTGAGCCACCGCGGCGGGTCATGCGGAGCTGCTGAATATGAAATCAGTTCCCATCTGCCATTCCAACATGCTTGCTCGAATTCAAGGCCAATAACGCTTGGAAACTCTCGTTCGCTCAAAGTAGTTTTCTGTCTGTAATTACTCTTTTTTTTTCTTCTACCATCGCTCTTTGCATAATATTGCCTATATTTTGCAAACAAGCACTTAAGCTTCTGCTACCAACCGCTTTATCAATCTCGCGTTTTAATTAACTGCTGTCCCAACTTTTTATGTTCTTTTTCTTTTTGCTAGAAAGCCATGAACGCAATCCAATCAGCAAAGTTTTTGTTCTTCTTGAATTAGTTGTTTATACAGGACGTATTCAGATGCTATGACACGCCATTGCCCTTGTCGATATTTCTTTCCAGCTGCTTTGAAACCGGCTGACAGTTGTCAATTGAGATGGCACCCAGGCGAAAGTGGGCTAGCCTCAAGCATAGCCGCAGTGAAGCGGGAGCATCTGTTCAGACAGTACTCTCCAATGGCGTCCTGTTGAAATGTGCATCACGTGCACTTGGATAGTAATCAAATATGCCGACGATATCTCGACCAGCTTTTCTAAAGAGCAAATGTACTTTTATTTTTGACAATTTTATGAGATATGCAGCAGGTGCTAAGATTCGAATTCCAGGCTTGTGGACTGAGGCCCGCAGATTGACAAGCGAGTGAAGTATACTGGCAGATTTCCCTTAGGCGGCTTCAAGTCTTAGCAGCAGTTTTCTCCTTCACTCCGCGTAGTTTGCTTATGAACAATCACTCGTTTAGAGAAGGTGATCGGCTCCCGCGTGTACTAGACAGAACGTCAATGTCTTGCCGTGCCAGAATGGAAACGGGATCGTTTAAAAACTTATACAGTTGTGGCGTTTCAACTTAGCATTTTATTGTATAGGGTGTCCCTGTTAACTTTTGATATTGTTTAAGAATACAAAAAAATGAAATGAAAATTCGTTTTGGGGGACAGGAAATGGCACGGTATCTGCCTCACATTACGGCGGACACCTGAACCGCGCCGTAAGGGAAGGCATAATTGAGGGACTGATAGAAGAAAGAGGCGCCGTAGTGGAGGGCTCCTTACTAATTTCGACCACCTGGGGATCTTTAACGTGCACTCACATCGGACAGCACACGGGCGCCTTTGCTTTTCGCCTCCATCGAAACGCGACCGCCGAAGTCGGTCTCGAACCCGGGTTCTCCGATCAGCAGGTGACCGCCTCTGAGCCACCGCGGCGGAATTTAAAAATAAGCCGAGGGACTCGAAGACGACGTGCCAAATGCATTTCGCTGGCTATTGTATGCAGCAAGTCACTAGTTTTTGTAATCTACTTAATTGTACAATTAGTCAAGATTAATTAACCAACTTCGGAATCAACAACGCTAGTCAAAAAATTCTAATCTTAAAGTTGCACAACGCTCCGGAAAACAAAACATCCGACTGCGCAGTTTCAAACTTTGTAGCTATTACGTACAAAAAATACCACGTGATATGCCTTCTTGTATATCGTGATTGCAGTGCTCTCAAACATTCCGCGTACAAGCGAAAAATCATTTAGCCGGGTGTTCTGCCAATTAAAAGGCCACAGGGCAGCGACGCAGCAGCTGGCTGTGCGATTTCCGCCAGCAGTATGCTTACCTTGCGGCGACCGGTTCATGATACAGATAAGCAGACGCAGCACATATTGCTTCATCATCATCATCATCATCAGCCTAACTACACCCGCTGCAGGGCAAAGGCCTCTCCCATGTCTCTCCAATTAACACTGTCCTTTCCCAGCTGCGCCAACCGTATGCCGGCAAACTTCCTAATCTCATCCGCCCACCTAACCTTCTGCCGGCCCCTGCTACGCTTGCCTTCTTTTGGAATTCACTCTGTTGCCCTTAAGAACCAGCGGATACCTTGCCTTCGCAGTACATGCCCTGCCCAAGCCCATTGCTTCCTCTTGATTTCTACTAGGATGTCATTAACACGCGTTTGTTACCTCACCCACTGTGCCCGCTTCCGGTCTCTTAACGTTACACCTATCATTTTCCTTTACACGGCGCGCTGTGTGGTCCTTAACTTAAGCTGATCCCTTTTCGTTACCCTCCATGTTTCTGCCCCGTAGGTGAGTACCGGTAAGATACAGCGTTGTACACATTTCTCTTGAGGAATATTGGTAACCTGCTAATTCATGATCTGAGAAAACCGGCCATATGCGCTCCACTCCATTCTTATCCTTCTAGTTATTTCCATCTAATGATCCGGATAAGTTGTCACTACCTGCCCCAAGTAGACTTATTCCTTTACCACTTCCAGCACGTCGTTGCCAATTGTGAACTGCTGTTTCCTTCCTAGACTGTTGAACATTACTTTGGCTCTCTGCACGTTAATTTTTAGACATACCGTTCTGCTCTGCCTGTCTAACTCATTTATCATTCTTTGAAGCCCATCTCCTGAGTGATTTGGCAAGGAATGTCATCAAGGAATCGCAAATTACTTAGGTATTCTCCATGAACTCTTATCCCCAACTGTTCCCAAGTCAGGCCTCGGAATACCTGCTGTAAACAGACGGAGAATAGCATTGGCGAGATAGTGTCTCCTTGCCTGACGCCCTTCTTTATTGGAATTTTATTGCTGACTTTATGGAGGACTATGGTAGCTGTACGGTTCCTATATATATCTTCCAGTATATTGACATAAGGCTCATCTACTCCCTGATTCCGCAATGCCCGAGTAACTGCTGAGGTTTCCAATATACTTTCTCATAATCAATGAAGGCTATATATAGGGGTTCCTGATATTCTGCGCATTTCTCTATCATCTGATTGATAGTGTGAATATGATCTATTGTGGAATACCCTTTACGAAAGCCGGCCTGATCATTTGGTTCATTAAAGTCTAAGGTTGCCCTGAATCTATTAGCGATTACCTTAGTAAATACCTTGTAGACAACGGACAATAAGCTCATTGGTCGGCAGTTTTTCAAATCATTTGCATCTCCTTTCTCAATAATTAAGAATATATTTGCGTTCTTCCAAGCTTCTGGTACGGTCGAGTTCATGAGGCATTGTGTATACAGGGTGGCTAGTTTTTCTAGCAGAATGTTCCCTCCGTCTTTCAACAGATCTGCTGTTACTAGATCCTCACCGGCTGCTTTTCCCCTTTGCATTGCTCCTAAGGCTTTCTTTGTTTCCTCTTTCGTTACTGGCAGGATGACCCATTGCTGTGCGCTACTGTCATTAACGTTCTAATTACACTGGCAACTGTATAGATTTGTGTAGAACTTTTGGACTACATAAACTAACTTATACATATTGCTAATGACATTGCCCTGCTTGTCTCTTAAACCATACATCAGGTTTTTACCTATTCCTAGTTTCCTCTTCCCCGCTTTTAGGCTACCTCCGTTCTTTAGAGCATGCTCGATTCTCTCCATAATAAACTTCCTTTTGTCGGCTACCTAGCGCTTATTTATTAACTTCGATAGCTCTGCTAGTTCTATTCTTTATAGATTCCCTCGTGCTTTGACGTTTCTTAAAGAGATCTTTCGTCTCCTCAGATAGCTTACCGGTATCCTGTCGAACCGCCCTACCACTTACTTCTACTGCACACTCCGTAATGATAGCTGTCAGATTATCATTCATTGTATCAACATTAATATCATCTTCCTCAGTTAAAGCTGAATATCTGTTCTGCAGCGATATCCTGAATTCTTCTATTTTCCCTCTTACCGCTAGCTCGCTAATGGACTTCCTCTTAACTAGCTTTTTCTGTTCACTCTTCTAGTCTAAGCTAATTACAGACCTTACCATTCTGTGGTCGCTACAGCGCACCTTTCCGAGGACCTCCACATCCTGCAAGATACAAGGGGAGCGCATAGTATGAAGTCAATTTCATTTTTAGTCTCACCATTAGGGCTCTTACAGGTCCACTTCATGTTCTCTCGTTTGCGGAAGAAGGTATTCATGATGCGTGAGTTATTTCTATCTGCGAACTCCACTCATACTCTCCCCTGCTATTCCTAGAACCTATCCCATAGTAGCCTGCGCCTGGTCACCAGCCTGCTTCTTACCCACTGTCGCATTGAAGCCGCCCATCAATGCAGTGAACTGTCTTTTTACTTTGTTCATTGCCGATTACACGTCTTCTTAGAAGCTTTCAACAGTCTGGTCATCATTACTAGATGTTGGCGCGTAGGCCTGCACCACCTTCAGCCTGTAGCTCTTCTTAAGCCTAATTATGATAGGTGCCACACTTTCGTTAATAATATAGAACTCCTCTACGTTGCCAGCTATATCCTGATTAATGAGGAATCCCACACCTAGTTCTCGTCTATCCACTAATCCGCGATAACACAGTATGTGCCCGTCCTTTAGTACTGTCCTCCTAACTTCACTAAGCCCTATGACATCCCATTTAACGCCCGCTAGTTCCTCGAACAGCACTGCTAGGCTAGCCTCACTAGATAAGGTTCTAACGTTAAACGTTGTCAGGTTCAGATTCCAATGGCGGCCTGTCCGGAGCCAGAGATTCTGAGCACCCTCCGCTTGCGCTGGCGTAACTCGCACAGCCACCACCTGCATCGCTGCCCTGTGGCCTTTTAAGCAGCACCACACCAGGCTCAATGAGCTCCTTGTTTGTAGGCCGAACGTTTGAGAGCTCTGCAATTGCGGCCCGCAAGCCATCATATCAAATGGCATTTCTTTTTCGTTTCGTACACACCTGCAGTCACACCTGCAGTGTGCGAAAAAAAACTGATACGTAATAGATGGGTAGTTAGAGAAACTCTGTAATTGGACGTTTTCAGAACGTTCTGCAATTTTGTGCTTAGAATTTCCTGCCTAACTTCTTTGCTTGCGTAGTTGCTGAATTAATTTCGACTAATGATGTAATTAAGCAGAAACGAAAGACAGTGCGATTTGCACCATACAGTAGCCAGCAACATGCATTTGGCCGCGTTGTCTTATGGGGCCGCGGCATATTTTTAAACCATGGCTAAAGTTAGCTGGCACATCCTGTATATAGCGCAGCTACCTAGCATGAAAGCCGTAGCCAGGATTTCATACAGGCCGAATGTAACAATAGTCTGGATAAACATCCGTGGAGCACACTAAAGGATCTCAGACTGTACAGCTTAATGTCCTTCATTGCTGCCTACTAACAGGAGGAGGGATGCAGTTTTAAACCATAAAGATTACCACACGAGAAAGAGAACCAATATTATTCGCCAAAGTGGTCGACACAGTCTACTGACACCACCAATTTTATCTGGTGGCAAACCCCGTAAGTGGTCTGAATTTAGCTTTACTGACTGCAAAATTGAAAGCCCGCTGGCACTGTCCTGTAAAAGCATCTAGAAAATTTTACGGCACCCAGGAGTGGTCAATTTTTCTGGTGTCCCCTCAAATATTTTATTTCTACACTGCTTCGTTTCTGCACATTTACTGCCATCGCGGAGTGAATGGGTTTAGCTGATCAAGTGCAGTTCTGCAATTGTTATTACAGGATGCCCGGATCGCAAGAGAACACCCCGCAGAAAACGGAAGCCGCTGCCGTTGTACAAGAAAGAGAGGACATTTTTGTCGAAAATGCCGACCGTCACGCGGAAGTCGTCGCGCAACTTCTTGACACGTTTCACCTGGCGGCCCACTGCGATGCTGGCGTTGGGCAACAGTTTATAGACGTAGGGTGTGGCCCAGGAAACCTCACGCTCCAGTAAGTATGCTTCTGTTTTCCTCTAGAAACTTGTTTCCAAGACCCAAATAGTCCCGCCAGCAAGCCTCGTTGCTTGTGCATTACACAGTTCTAGCTGTGCGTAGGCAAGTGCTTGTGTACGCAAAGTGCTACGGCGCTGTGTGCGTTACGCTGTCAGAAGTATAGTTTCAGTTGGCCGTGCCGTAGCGTCCCTCACGCGCACGCATAAACGGTGGCGCCATCTAGTGGCACTGCATTTAGTTAGGCCTAGGAGGTTGAAAACTGCCAAATTATCTGTAAAACAGGGGTTAGTTATCGCTTATACCGCTACGTGTGGGCAAGAGGAGGCAAAATAAAAGCGAACCGCTACCATTTCAGCGAGCTATTGCGTCGGAGAATCCAGCGGCGACATGTATTTATTCCGAAGCGTGCGAGAAGGGCGCCGCCACCTTGTCAACGTTAACCACGCAAGCCACGCAACGCAAAGTCCGCTGGCTAGCGTACGTACGCAAGACGCAGGGCTTGCGCTTGCGTTCTGCGCATGCGCACTACTGACCCCGAGAACTCTTTGCGTAAGCTAAGCCGTTGCGTACGCACAGCTAAAACTGTCTATTATCTCCTACTTACTACAATGACGGAAATGACTACAATTTTCAACACAGGAAGGAAGGAAGGAAGGAAGGAAGGAAGGAAGGAAGGAAGGAAGGAAGGAAGGAAGGAAGGAAGGAAGGAAGGAAGGAAGGAAGGAAGGAAGGAAGGAAGGAAGGAAGGAAAACGTTTATTGAGCTCTAGAGAGTAGGTGAGCTAATTTGGCGGAATCGGATGGTTTCTTCCATCTTCTTAGCAATGGTCGTCTGCCCCTAGTCCAGGGCTGCGCTGGATGCCGCTGCCAGCTGTGCTCGCCGGATCAGCCCAAGTTGGACGTCCTGACGGTCGCTGGAGAGCATTCCTTCCAGTGCTCCGCACTCGGGTTTGGTATTTTCGGTGCCACCTCTATTTTCTGGCAGGCCTACGTACTGTGATAGAGCGTGGGTGTTTCGTGGCACCATGGGCATTTGTCTGTGTATTGTGTGGGTTGTATTTTGTTGAGTGTATTTAGATTCGGGTATGAGCCCGTCTGTAGCAGCCTATAGGCGACGGCGTCTTCCCTGGAGAGAGATTTATGTGGTGGGGGGTACCGTTTCCTGCAGCCCTTGTAGTGAAACGACCGGAAGAACGAACGGAACACTCCCGGGAATTTTCCACCGACCGCTCAAGGTGACCTCGGCGGAAAAACACTGGCCAATGCTCCGCCGGCAGCTGGCGCGACAGCTGCCGCTACTTCGAACAGCGACGGGAAGGGAGCGCCGCGGCGGCCTAGGCCGAGGCTGCCACCACTACCCAAAGACGATTTCAAGATCATTCTGCGACCGAAGGGACTTGCAGTCAAGTCGCTCCAGACTCATCAAGTAGCCCGCGCCGTAGCGGTAGCATGCAACCACCAATGTAAAGGAGAATATCTGATCAACAGGCTTCGCACCGGTTCCAACATCATAATAGTGAGCACGGCAAGCGAGATGGCCGCCCAACACGTGAGACGCATAATAATAATTGGTTTTTGGGGGGGAAAGGAAATGGCGCAGTATCTGTCTCATTTATCGTTGGACACCTGAACCGCGCCATAAGGGAAGGGATAAGGGAGGGAGTGAAAGAAGAAAGGAAGAAAGAGGTGCCGTAGTGGAGGGCTCCGGGTTAATTTAAACCACCTGGGGATCTTTAACGTGCACTCACATCGCACAGCAAACGGGCGCCTTAGCGTTTTGCCTCCATAAAAACGCAGCCGCCGCGGTCGTGTTCGAACCCGGGAACTCCTTATCAGTAGCCGAGCGCCTTAACCACTGAGCCACCGCGGCGGGTCATGCGGAGCTGCTGAATATGAAATCAGTTCCCATCTGCCATTCCAACATGCTTGCTCGAATTCAAGGCCAATAACGCTTGGAAACTCTCGTTCGCTCAAAGTAGTTTTCTGTCTGTAATTACTCTTTTTTTTTCTTCTACCATCGCTCTGTGCATAATATTGCCTATATTTTGCAAACAAGCACTTGACCTTCTTCTACCAACCGCTTTATCAATCTCGCGTTTTAATTAACTGCTGTCCCAACTTTTTATGTTCTTTCTCTTCTTGCTAGAAAGCCATGCACGCAATCCAATCAGCAAAGTTTTTTGTTCTTCTTGAATTAGTTGTTTATACAGGACGTATTCAGATGCTATGACACGCCATTGCCCTTGTCGATATTTCTTTCCAGCTGCTTTGAAACCGGCTGACAGTTGTCAATTGAGATGGCACCCAGGCGAAAGTGGGCTAGCCTCAAGCATAGCCGCAGTGAAGCGGGAGCATCTGTTCAGACAGTACTCTCCAATGGCGTCCTGTTGAAATGTGCATCACGTGCACTTGGATAGTAATCAAATATGCCGACGATATCTCGACCAGCTTTTCTAAAGAGCAAATGTACTTTTATTTTTGACAATTTTATGAGATATGCAGCAGGTGCTAAGTTTCGAATTCCAGGCTTGTGGACTGAGGCCCGCAGATTGCCAAGCGAGTGAAGTATACTGGCAGATTTCCCTTAGGCGGCTTCAAGTCTTAGCAGCAGTTTTCTCCTTCACTCCGCGTAGTTTGCTTATGAACAATCACTCGTTTAGAGAAGGTGATCGGCTCCCGCGTGTACTAGACAGAACGTCAATGTCTTGCCGTGCCAGAATGGAAACGGGATCGTTTAAAAACTTATACAGTTGTGGCGTTTCAACTTAGCATTTTATTGTATAGGGTGTCCCTGTTAACTTTTGATATTGTTTAAGAATATAAAAAAATGAAATGAAAATTCGTTTTGGGGGACAGGAAATGGCACGGTATCTGCCTCACATTACGGCGGACACCTGAACCGCGCCGTAAGGGAAGGCATAATTGAGGGACTGATAGAAGAAAGAGGCGCCGTAGTGGAGGGCTCCTGACTAATTTCGACCACCTGGGGATCTTTAACGTGCACTCACATCGGACAGCACACGGGCGCCTTTGCTTTTCGCCTCCATCGAAACGCGACCGCCGAAGTCGGTCTCGAACCCGGGTTCTCCGATCAGCAGGTGACCGCCTCTGAGCCACCGCGGCGGAATTTAAAAATAAGCCGAGGGACTCGAAGACGACGTGCCAAATGCATTTCGCTGGCTGTTGTATGCAGCAAGTCACTAGTTTTTGCAATCTACTTAATTGTACAATTAGTCAAGATTAATTAACCAACTTCGGAATCAACAACGCTAGTCAAAAAATTCTAATCTTAAAGTTGCAGAACGCTCCGGAAAACAAAACATCCGACTGCGCAGTTTCAAACTTTGTAGCTATTACGTACAAAAAATACCACGTGACATGCCTTCTTGTATATCGTGATTGCAGTGCTCTCAAACATTCCGCGTACAAGCGAAAAATCATTTAGCCGGGTGTTCCGCCAATTAAAAGGCCACAGGGCAGCGACGCAGCAGCTGGCTGTGCGATTTCCGCCAGCAGTATGCTTTCCTTGCGGCGACCGGTTCATCATACAGATAAGCAGACGCAGCACATATTGCTTCATCATCATCATCATCAGCCTAACTACACCCGCTGCAGGGCAAAGGCCTCTCCCATGTCTCTCCAATTAACACTGTCCTTTGCCAGCTGCGCCAACCGTATGCCGGCAAACTTCCTAATCTCATCCGCCCACCTAACCTTCTGCCGGCCCCTGCTACGCTTGACTTCTTTTGGAATTCACTCTGTTGCCCTTAAGAACCAGCGGATACCTTGCCTTCGCAGTACATGCCCTGCCCAAGCCCATTGCTTCCTCTTGATTTCTACTAGGATGTCATTAACACGCGTTTGTTCCCTCACCCACTGTGCCCGCTTCCGGTCTCTTAACGTTACACCTATCATTTTCCTTTACACGGCGCGCTGTGTGGTCCTTAACTTAAGCTGATCCCTTTTCGTTACCCTCCATGTTTCTGCCCCGTAGGTGAGTACCGGTAAGATACAGCGTTGTACACATTTCTCTTGAGGAATATCGGTAACCTGCTAATTCATGATCTGAGAAAACCGGCCATATGCGCTCCACTCCATTCTTATCCTTCTAGTTATTTCCATCTAATGATCCGGATAAGTTGTCACTACCTGCCCCAAGTAGACTTATTCCTTTACCACTTCCAGCACGTCGTTGCCAATTGTGAACTGCTGTTTCCTTGCTAGACTGTTGAACATTACTTTGGCTCTCTGCGCGTTAATTTTTAGACACACCGTTCTGCTCTGCCTGTCTAACTCAATTATCAATCTTTGAAGCCCATCCCCTGAGTGATTTGGCAAGGAATGTCATCAAGGAATCGCAAATTACTTAGGTATTCTCCATGAACTCTTATCCCCAACTGTTCCCAGGTCAGGCCTCGGAATACCTGCTGTAAACAGACGGAGAATAGCATTGGCGAGATAGTGTCTCCTTGCCTGACGCCCTTCTTTATTGGAATTGTATTGCTGACTTTATGGAGGACTATGGTAGCTGTACGGTTCCTATATATATCTTCCAGTATATTGACATAAGGCTCATCTACTCCCTGATTCCGCAATGCCCGAGTAACTGCTGAGGTTTCCAATATACTTTCTCATAATCAATGAAGGCTATATATAGGGGTTCCTGATATTCTGCGTATTTCTCTATCATCTGATTGATAGTGTGAATATGATCTATTGTGGAATACCCTTTACGAAAGCCGGCCTGATCATTTGGTTCATTAAAGTCTAAGGTTGCCCTGACTCTATTAGCGATTACCTTAGTAAATACCTTGTAGACAACGGACAATAAGCTCATTGGTCGGCAGTTTTTCAAATCCTTTGCATCTCCTTTCTCATTAATTAAGAATATATTTGCGTTCTTCCAAGCTTCTGGTACGGTCGAGTTCATGAGGCATTGCGTATACAGGGTGGCTAGTTTTTCTAGCAGAATCTTCCCTCCGTCTTTCAACAGATCTGCTGTTACTAGATCCTAACCGGCTGCTTTTCCCCTTTGCATTGCTCCTAAGGCTTTCTTTGTTTCCTCTTTCGTTACTGGCAGGATGACTCATTGCTGTGCGCTACTGTCATTAACGTTCTAATTACACTGGCAACTGTATAGATTTGTGTAGAACTTTTGGACTACATTAACTAACTTATACATATTGCTAATGACATTGCCCTCCTTGTCTCTTAAACCATACATCAGGTTTTTACCTATTCCTAGTTTCCTCTTCCCCGCTTTTAGGTTACCTCCGTTCTTTAGAGCATGCTCGATTCTCTCCATAATAAACTTCCTTTTGTCGGCTACCTAGCGCTTATTTATTAACTTCGATAGCTCTGCTTGTTCTATTCTTTTTAGATTCCCTCGTGCTTTGACGTTTCTTAAACAAATCTTTCGTCTCCTCAGATAGCTTACCGGTATCCTGTCGAACCGCCCTACCACTTACTTCTACTGCGCACTCCGTAATGATAGCTGTCAGATTATCATTCATTGTATCAACATTAATATCATCTTCCTCAGTTAAAGCCGAATATCTGTTCTGCAGCGATATCCTGAATTCTTCTATTTTCCCTCTTACCGCTAGCTCGCTAATGGACTTCCTCTTGACTAGCTTTTTCTGTTCACTCTTCTAGTCTAAGCTAATTCCAGACCTTACCATTCTGTGGTCGCTACAGCGCACCTTTCCGAGGACCTCCACATCCTGCAAGATACAAGGGGAGCGCATAGTATGAAGTCAATTTCATTTTTAGTCTCACCATTAGGGCTCTTCCAGGTCCACTTCATGTTCTCTCGTTTGCGGAAGAAGGTATTCATGATGCGTGAGTTATTTCTATCTGCGAACTCCACTCATACTCTCCCCTGCTATTCCTAGAACCTATCCATAGTAGCCTGCGCCTGGTCACCAGCCTGCTTCTTACCCACTGTCGCATTGAAGCCGCCCATCAGTGCAGTGAACGGTCTTTTTACTTTGTTCATTGCCGATTACACGTCTTCTTAGAAGCTTTCAACAGTCTGGTCATCATTACTAGATGTTGGCGCGTAGGCCTGCACCACCTTCAGCCTGTACCTCTTCTTAAGCCTAATTATGATAGGTGCCACACTTTCGTTAATAATATAGAACTCCTGTACGTTGCCAGCTATATCCTGATTAATGAGGAATCCCACACCTAGTTCTCGTCTATCCACTAATCCGCGATAACACAGTATGTGCCCGTCCTTTAGTACTGTATACGCCTCCCCTGTCCTCCTAACTTCACTAAGCCCTATGACATCCCATTTAACGCCCGCTAGTTCCTCGAACAGCACTGCTAGGCTAGCCTCACTAGATAAGGTTCTAACGTTAAACGTTGTCAGGTTCAGATTCCAATGGCGGCCTGTCCGGAGCCAGAGATTCTGAGCACCCTCCGCTTGCGCTGGCGTAACTCGCACAGCCACCACCTGCATCGCTGCCCTGTGGCCTTTTAAGCAGCACCACACCAGGCTCAATGAGCTCCTTGTTTGTAGGCCGAACGTTTGAGAGCTCTGCAATTGCGGCCCGCAAGCCATCATATCAAATGGCATTTCTTTTTCGTTTCGTACACACCTGCAGTCACACCTGCAGTGTGCGAAAAAAAACTGATACGTAATAGATGGGTAGTTAGAGAAACTCTGTAATTGGACGTTTTCAGAACGTTCTGCAATTTTGTGCTTAGAATTTCCTGCCTAACTTCTTTGCTTGCGTAGTTGCTGAATTAATTTCGACTAATGATGTAATTAAGCAGAAACGAAAGACAGTGCGATTTGCACCATACAGTAGCCAGCAACATGCATTTGGCCGCGTTGTCTTATGGGGCCGCGGCATATTTTTAAACCATGGCTAAAGTTAGCTGGCACATCCTGTATATAGCGCAGCTACCTAGCATGAAAGCCGTAGCCAGGATTTCATACAGGCCGAATGTAACAATAGTCTGGATAAACATCCGTGGAGCACACTAAAGGATCTCAGACTGTACAGCTTAATGTCCTTCATTGCTGCCTACTAACAGGAGGAGGGATGCAGTTTTAAACCATAAAGATTACCACACGAGAAAGAGAACCAATATTATTCGCCAAAGTGGTCGACACAGTCTACTGACACCACCAATTTTATCTGGTGGCAAACCCCGTAAGTGGTCTGAATTTAGCTTTACTGACTGCAAAATTGAAAGCCCGCTGGCACTGTCCTGTAAAAGCATCTAGAAAATTTTACGGCACCCAGGAGTGGTCAATTTTTCTGGTGTCCCCTCAAATATTTTATTTCTACACTGCTTCGTTTCTGCACATTTACTGCCATCGCGGAGTGAATGGGTTTAGCTGATCAAGTGCAGTTCTGCAATTGTTATTACAGGATGCCCGGATCGCAAGAGAACACCCCGCAGAAAACGGAAGCCGCTGCCGTTGTACAAGAAAGAGAGGACATTTTTGTCGAAAATGGCGACCTTCACGCGGAAGTCGTCGCGCAACTTCTTGACACGTTTCACCTGGCGGCCCACTGCGATGCTGGCGTTGGGCAACAGTTTATAGACGTAGAGTGTGGCCCAGGAAACCTCACGCTCCAGTAAGTATGCTTCTGTTTTCCTCTAGAAACTTGTTCCCAAGCCCCAAATAGTCCCGCCAGCAAGCCTCGTTGCTTGTGCATTACACAGTTCTAGCTGTGCGTAGGAAAGTGCTTGTGTACGCAAAGCGCTACGGCGCTGTGTGCGTTACGCTGTCAGAAGTATAGTTTCAGTTGGCCGTGCCGTAGCGTCCCTCACGCGCACGCGTAAACGGTGGCGCCATCTAGTGGCACTGCATTTAGTTAGGCCTAGGAGGTTGAAAACTGCCAAATTATCTGTAAAACAGGGGTTAGTTATCGCTTATACCGCTACGTGTGGGCAAGAGGAGGCAAAATAAAAGCGAACCGCTACCATTTCAGCGAGCTATTGCGTCGGAGAATCCAGCGGCGACATGTATTTATTCCGAAGCGTGCGAGAAGGGCGCCGCCACCTTGTCAACGTTAACCACGCAAGCCACGCAACGCAAAGTCCGCTGGCTAGCGTACGTACGCAAGACGCAGGGCTTGCGCTTGCGTTCTGCGCATGCGCACTACCGACCCCGAGAACTCTTTGCGTACGCTAAGCCGTTGCGTACGCACAGCTAAAACTGTCTATTATCTCCTACTTACTACAATGACGGAAATGACTACAATTTTCAACACAGGAAGGAAGGAAGGAAGGAAGGAAGGAAGGAAGGAAGGAAGGAAGGAAGGAAGGAAGGAAGGAAGGAAGGAAGGAAGGAAGGAAGGAAGGAAGGAAGGAAGGAAAACGTTTATTGAGCTCTAGAGAGTAGGTGAGCAATTTGGCGGAGTCGGATGGTGTCTTCCATCTTCTTAGCAATGGTCGTCTGCCCCTAGTCCAGGGCTGCGCTGGATGCCGCTGCCAGCTGTGCTCGCCGGATCAGCCCAAATTGGACGTCCTGACGGTCGCTGGAGAGCATTCCTTCCCAGTGCTCCGCACTCGGGTTTGGTATTTTTGGTGCCACCTCTATTTTCTGGCAGGCCTACGTAATGTGATACAGCGTGGGTGTTTCGTGGCACCATGGGCATTTGTCTGTGTATTGTGTGGGTTGTATTTTGTTGAGTGTATTTAGATTCGGGTATGAGCCCGTCTGTAGCAGCCTCCAGGCGACGGCGTCTTCCCTGGAGAGAGATTTATGTGGTGGGGGGTACCGTTTCCTGCAGCCCTTGTAGTGAAACGACCGGAAGAACGAACGGAACACTCCCGGGAATTTTCCACCGACCGCTCAAGGTGACCTCGGCGGAAAAACCCTGGCCAATGCTCCGCCGGCAGCTGGCGCGACAGCTGCCGCTACTTCGAACAGCGACGGGAAGGGAGCGCCACGGCGGCCTAGGCCGAGGCTGCCACCACTCCTCAAAGACGATTTCAAGATCATTCTGCGACCGAAGGGGCTTGCAGTCAAGTCGCTCCAGACTCATCAAGTAGCCCGCGCCGTAGCGGTAGCATGCAACCACCAATGTAAAGGAGAATATCTGATCAACAGGCTTCGCACCATCATAATCATAACATCATAATAGTGAGCACGGCAAGCGAGATGGCCGCCCAACACGTGAGACGCATTTCCAGTCTTACTTTTGGGGAAAGCTCATACGAAGTAAATGCTTACGTGGCAGTCCCGGAAGACACTCGCCGGGGTGTGATACACGGAGTGGACCCCGGGACATCGCCGGAAGAATTGAAAGCCAACCTACGAGTGCGCCCTCAAGGAGTTAAAATCCACAGCGCTCGAATGCTAGGACAATCCAAGTCGGCCGTCAGTTATGAAGGAATCTTTTGGTTGGGAGCCTCTGAGAACTAGGCGCTTGCGCAGTAAATTAGAAACATTCTACCGCATCTGTTTCGATACAACCGGGATTGATATAGCTGTGAATGTTCTCCTGCCACATTTTGTATCTGCAGGTTGTGATGACGCTTTCAAGCTACAAGAAATCAGATGTCGAACGAACGCTTATCAGAAATCCTTCTTTCCAGATCTCACACCTGTGTGGAACAAACTGCCTAAAACACGGTTGACTGCGCATCTGTGGCAACGTTTCATGCATTTATTCATAAATTGATATTTTCCTAAGATTTCATAATTCATTGTGCGCAAGTGTGTTCGAGTATTTGTTGCGTTTACGGCTGTTCCTTGTGTTGTTCGAATAGTACCATCGTCTGACTATTGCACTTGTAATTCTCGATATCGGTGTACATCCCCCCTTTTATGACTTCGAGCGCTAGGGGATTCCTTGAATAGAAATAATATAGTAAACGGACAGCTCAGCGCCCCGCATCAAGATGATCGCACACGCAGAAATATGCTAAGAATAACGAATTACTTCTCAATAAACACATCCACTTTTTCTGAACAAAAAAATTAAGCCACGTGCGATCGTGACTCGAGGGGCATCTTTGCCGAGGAGCGTGTTAATATAGATTCCTAGGTCTTGCAGAAACAAGACACGCGTCTCCCGCACGGCGCACTTTCGGTCTCTGCGAGCACTGCCGATGACAGCGCCGCCCTCGGCAGGCCACGGTCGTGGTTAGCTACAAACACTCGCTAAAGACCGTAAAAGGCTAAAATATAGCGAGGGCAGGCAGTGAGGAGCCATCGGCCAAAAGGAAATGAGCCAGAATCCGAGCACAGATCAATGACAGAACTGACGCTCATACCAAGTTTCATTGAATCAAATCAAAACTTTAGCAATGCATGCTGACACTTCAGAAGGACTCAGTATCACAGACTGCATAATGAGGAAAACTTGCGGTGGGAGGAACTGGATATCTCTAAAATAATGGAGACTGGCTGAAAGCACTGGGCTATTTTGCAGTGAAATGTCTCCAGGTAGTAAACTGAACACAAGGGAATTGCCCATGCAGAATTTAGCTTGGCCCCAATGTCTACTGAAAGTAACAATAGCCTGTATCCTGCTGTATTCATCGCTCGATGTCGCGCAGCTATAGAAATGCGTTCGGCGAGCAACTTTCGAGATATCTCTGCTCCTGGACGTTTCAAACTTCGCTGTTTGGAGAATAGTTCTCTGGCGACTGTCATGCGCCATGCGCGTAAGCGCGAAAGCGTTTTTGCTCTGAGGAAGCGCGTCTTCAACAAGGCAAACAACCCTCTCGACTCTTTTCAACCTTTTTTTTTCGGTTGTTCCTAACCACCGATGACGCTGGCAACACATTCGATACAAAATTAATGCATCAGTAATCCAGCCTAGTTGCCGAGAATCCGCATGGAAATAACTTTCTTTTTTTATAAATCATTTACGCTCCCGTGTGAGACAATCGACGCTATTTGGGGCGCAATCAGCACTTCGATGACGCGGCCGCGGTGGCTCAGTGGTTATGGCGCTCGGATGTCGCGGTGACCAGATCGGACTGATACGGCGAGCTCAGCCGACGGCAGCATCCAGCGGAGCCCTGGTATAGGGAGAACCGACGGTTACGGAGATGGACTCATCTGAACCGCATAAAAGCACTTGCGCTAGAGGTCAATAAAGCTATCCTATCCTAGGCTGACCAGAAAGACAAGAGTTCCATTACGGCTGCGGCGGTCGAATTCTAGAGACCCGTGTAATGTGTGATGTCAGTGCACTCTTAAAAACCCCAGGTGGTCATAATTTCCGGAGCCATTCGCTGCAGCGACCTTCATAGCCTTAGTCGATTTGGAACGTTAAACCCTATAATTTTTCAGAAACTAAGATGCCGTTCTTTTTTCCCATCAACTTTAGCTACTTGCTGCCGCGGCTGCCACCCTGCCGAAGACTTGTGGCCGTCGACCAGTCTCCTGTCTTGCTGAAAGCTGCCAAAGAAAAGTACTCGCATCCTAAGATCGAGTACCTCCAGCTGGACATCCTCGATGATGTAGACGGGTTCGTACGCGAACAGGGCCAGTTCCAGCGGCTCTACTCGTTCGCCACGCTGCACTGGGTGAGGGACCAGCGGCGCGCCATGCGCCATATAGAAAAGCTGATGGCTCCAGGAGGAGAGTGCATGTTGCTCTTCAAGTGGACCGCCTACTTCATGCATCTCTACGACGCAATGACGAAGAGTCCACGCTGGGCGAAGTATAGCAACGTAGGTTGATTGACTTGTCTGTTTAGTGTACCGGTAGCTGTTAATGGCACCCCTTGTCCCGCCAGTCAAGCGTAGCTCTTCTTAGAACACCGGTGAGGGAAAGGACGAGGAGAGAGGAGAGGTAATAATAATTGGTTTGGGGGAACGGAAATGACGCAGTATCTGTCTCATATATCGTTGGACACCTGAACCGCGCCGTAAGGGAAGGGATAAAGGAGGGAGTGAAAGAAGGCAGGAAGAAGGAGGTGCCGTAGTGGAGGGCTCCGGAATAATTTCGACCACATGGGGATTTTTAACGTGCACTGACATCGCACAGCACACGGACGCCTTAGCGTTTTTCCTCCATAAAAACGCAGCCGCCGCGGTCGGGTTCGAACCCGGGAACTCTGGATCAGTAGTCGAGCGCCCTAACCACTGAGCCACCGCGGCGGGTGGGACGAGAGGTGCCATCCTCGGAATTGGCACGACCTCATACGCGATTCCGTGTCCACCCGCAAACCCACACTGATCCTCGCTCTTAGTTAAATCTTGGCCGTCAGTGGGTGACACCAGAACATTGTACAAAGGAGGCCTGAGCATTTCCTTCCCTCGCTAGATTTACGTCGCAAATACTAGTCGGAGAATCCGGCCATTGCCTTCTAGAAACAAAACTCCTATGATCTTCTCCTGTGACGACACCTCACCTTCCAGGCTGACCATACTATGCCATGAATTAAGACCACGAGGCTCAAGAAGCGATTGCTGTAGAAGATCACAAGAAATGGCTGCCAAGGTCCTGGCGGTCGTCACTTTTTGCGTAGAGTTTGTTAATATGACTTAATAGGGAGGGTCGCAGGATTGCCGGAAAGGCGAGGTTCCGTACATGACTTGCCTATTTTTGGGTATAAAACGGGGATTCTACCTAAAGAGTAGCAGTCTTCTTGAGGAAAACTCGAAGAAATGCTGTGAAAGTTTCCATACCAGCCTAATATCCACAGCTAAGTGATGATGGCTGCACTCTCTTTTCTCCTCACCTTTTTATCCCCACACCCCTTTCTCCCCATGCAAGGTAGCAAACCGGCTATTCTTCCGGCCAACCTCCTGCCTTTCTTCTTCATCCGCCTCCTTCAGTCGCATTAAATGTATCAAAGAAGTGAGAACGCAATATCGAAATAACTTGATCTGTGCGCAGAGGAGAGGATCGCGGCACAACTTTCAATTGCGAGTTACAATCCGCGCTTTTGGCGTAACATTATCCAAACCATACACGAGCCCTCGCTCTTCATGGAATTCCCGAGGTGGATGAAGTGCTCTTTAAGAAACTCGCGTAGATGGTGGCGCCAGCTTTCCGTCTAAGTTGTATTAGAAACTCTATGACTAATTGAGCTTTCTGGTCTAAATCCACCGCATGGTTGGTGAAACGAACAAGGTGCACTGACGTCGCCGGTTTTGGTTCCTAGAAGGTTCTGGGGTTAAACGAACGCAGTGCGGAGAAAGCAGGCGCTCGCACAATCTGAGCTCGAACCTGAGCACAGTTAAGTGATGATGGTTTCCGCGGACCTGAGGCGCTTGTTTTACTATGGCAAAGAAGCCAAGGACGGAGGGTTTACTCTCGTAAAAGTCTTCCTTGCGTCACAATAAAAGTAAATTTGAACAGCCTCTTTACTGTGTCGTGCGGAACGCGAATTCGCGACATGGTCCTCGCATATGAAAAAAAAATTTGACCTCCGGCGCCCATTCCTTCGCGGCGCGTTGAACAAGTGGCAGCAATTGAGAATTCCTTTCGCTTCTGCGTTCGACTCTGCGGCCTGAATCGCCCTGAATATCGCAAAGCCTTAGTTTTCTCTTTTCCAACACACACCAAACTCTGATCCAAGTGCGCTGGAGGCTATTCCTCACGAAGGATTCAGGTCAGAAATTCTTCAATGCCAGCTGCATTTTCTAGTGTTCCACGTTTAAAACTGCTGTTGGAAGTTGGAGTCACGGTTGCAGTCAAAATTCCTAGCTAGATATGAAAGCCACATGGGAAGTCGTGAATTTTTGAATGAATGACAAATTACTCGGCACTAGTAATTATTCAGGTCAATATAGAAGAAATGATGTGCTCGGTATAACGTATCTTTCTTTTAACATGAAGTACTTGCGATGTTGCTTGCATCTGCAGACGTCAGACGTAAAGTACAAAATCAACATGCCAAGATTTCTACTTCCTTAATACTCCAAGCTAAATTCGCGACGCGCTAATCAAATGTAACAAAGCAATAGAATATGCAGTTGAGCAGAATGAGTGCACATGCTCAATGAGGTCATTATGCAAGAAACGTATCCTGACCAACCATCCACGCAATGCAAATTAATCAATCACACATGCACATGTCACACATGGAGGGAAAAACAGTACATCAGTGGTTTATTCCACGCTTATTCTTTGAAATAAGGGGCTCTTAGCAACATGCTACCTATGATACACAGATGCTAGAAACAACTTTACAAAATGCGGGCACACTCACGCCCTAACAAATAGCGCTTACTAAATAAACAGCTAACCCTATCACAGGAATGCTTCACGAATTCGTATATTTTAAGAGTTCACTGCAAAAACCAATAAATCTGGAGATCCCCCGTCGGCAGGCTTACATTTGTTTGCTGTTATTGTAATTGCTATCGTGTAAAACCTTTCCGTTTGTTTTCTGTGGTAGTCTTGAAAACTCGATGCGAGCGATGGAAAGGCTTTAAAGCAAATATTTTGCTACGCATTGGAAGCATAGACCTTTGCCTTCAATATTAATGCAACAGGGCCTTGCAACACTCCAATATTCAAAATCTATCTCCGAGAATGTTGGACATGAGCTGGTCGCAATTACTCCGGAGCCCTCCACTATGGCACATCTTTTTCTCTTTTTTCTTTCACTCCCATCTTCCTTGTTTCCGTCACGGCGCGCTTCATGTGTCCACCGAGAAGTGCGGCAGTCACTACGCCATTCCCTTTTCTAAATATTCATAGTCGTTTTCATTTCTTCATGCATTTGTCAATCTTTTTACTGCATTTGCTCTGAAATGTTAATTATATTACTCTCAAATTTAGGTCTTGCACGCCTATGCCGTGCATGGGTTGCTATTGGTGCCGGTTGTACGACGCTCACACGAAGATAACAAAAAAAGATAAAAGTTTCTGCCAAGCTCTGCCTCTTGTACATTTCTAATCGGTAATGTGAAAGTAATTTTCTGCTAATCCCAGGTCTTCGTGTTCTGAATAAGTAAATGCGTTTGGGTGAGACAAGGGTGTGGCAAGTTCTTTCGGCACCAAGAGTACCATTCCGCTTAATGTGCTGAGCAACGTGAAAGAGAGAGAGAGAGAATCTTTTGTGTGGGCATGTGCGGTTTATTGTTTGCTCCATACACCTATTTTTTGTTACATGAATTATTCACCTTTTTTCCCCTCCGTGCTACGTGACATTTTCTTATTTCCCCCAGCAGATTTTGGTGCGAAACTTATCGCTTAAAGCTATGTTAAATAACCGTTTGTGACAAACTGTATGCGGGGCAAGAGCCATCGTCAGGCGTTTCGCCTTTTGCTCTTGCTCCTTTTTCTATATCAGGAAGGAAACAAATTAATCAAATGAAATCAAATCAAACCGCCCTTAGCTTAAAACAAATGGAATTATTTTGCTCAGCCTGAAATTGTGGACGAGATATCTCGCTGCTAAGGTTTCATTCCGATGCGGCGAATAGCCCCGTATTCGCTATTATGCTGTTCGATAAAAAAAAAACCTGAGTAGACTGGAATAATTCCGGCAACTTTTTCTGCAGTACGTCTGACAGACCACGAGTAGTGTGGGGAGGCGATAACACAATCATTTCCTGCATCCTTACAGTGCTGGAACTCTTCGCTCTTAAAACCATAATAGCGTCGAATATGCCACGTTTTTCTTTCCATCGAAATTCTGTTCCCATTACCAACCACCTCCACCCCCCCCCCCCCCTTATTCTTTCGCTACAGGTTCTTGAAGGCTTGCTGCCAGAGACGTTAGAGATCAAGGATATCCCATCCCTGAGAGCATACGCGAGGGGACTTGTAGAATCCGCAGATCTCATCCCACTGGCTTGTGAAGCTTTCTCCTTCCCATTACAAACGCAGTGGAGCGCTAAAAAAATAACCGGTGAGTTATTAGCTTTTCCCTTTTTTCACCTCAGCATTTAAATGAGTGTCTTTGGAGTCTGTGGATTGGGTTAAAAATTATTGAAGAAACTGCACTTTTCAATTTTTTTCTAGTATTCGATCAAAAATATTTTGATTATAGGGACTAGGAAAACACATCTACTAAGTAAAGAAGATGGGCGATAATTATTCCTTCACTCGTCGTCCCCTCACAGCAAGAAGTTTTGACCTAGCTTGATCAACAGGAAAGATATCGGCGAATAAAAAAAAATGGCGGTGGTTTAGCTTTGGTTAAAGCTGGAGTCACGCGATAGCTACAGCTGGCCGAGTGGAACTTGCTCAGTTGAATTGCAAAGTCAGTCATTCGCCGCTCCGTTTCGCTGGGCGTTCCTTCTTCATCTTCGTCCCACTTAACACGGCGATTGCGCACAACTACGGCAGCTCGGTTTCAGTGCTCTAGAAGCACTGTGTCGTGGTTTCGCCGGCGCTGCTCCGCACCACGCGGCTGGTCCCGTGACCAACCACGTGACGAACCACGTGATCAGCCACGGCGCCGCCGGCAGCTGCTCCGCACCACGTCACCAGCCACGGTGCCGCCACGCTGAAGGCTCGAAATGCTATCGTAATGTAGCTATCTCTACAAAATGACGTTAGGCCTCTCCTTCTTAGGTCATACACACCGGCGAGCGCGAAAAAATAAAGAGGTTGAGACCGCGCTGCGCCCGTGAATACTTTACGCGTCGCCACTGGGTTTTTGTTTTTTACTTCAGGAGGGCGCCACCGTGGGCGCAATCGCTTGCGTACCGTTCACCGTTGTCACTGAGATCGCATCGTCTTCCCGGATCTCTAGGCGCGACTTCTGCTAATGACAACCGCGATAGACTTCGAACTCTACAAGTACGCCCTGTGTAGAAACCGGCTGCTGAACACCGGAAATGGCACCAACGACTCGTCCGCTGGCTCAGGGGATTCACCCGGCGGACGGGCCGTTTACAGGCAGCGGTAAAATAGCGCCGTTCCCCTTCCTTTCAGTACGGCTAGGGTGGCTAGAACTTTTTGAGGTGTGCAAAGCGGCTGCCGGAAGCTGCCGCCCAAGACCAACCGATGCCGCGCGGGGCGCTGAAGACAGCGACGCCGTCAGAGCGAGACATCGGAGCATTGCGCGCACCAAGAAAGCATCGCTCGCGCTGATTGTTGCTTTCCGAATCAGGTAAAGTTAAGGTGCATGGACCACTAGATGCGTTATTTCTGCCGCGAGATTTGAGAATGCCACAAAGAGCAAAAGATAAAAAAAACTAAGCGTTGGTGTTTCGTGCCTCAAGTCAAGTTTTACGGCTTATAACACGGGTTCACTTTTTTTGAGTAAATCGAAAGGAAGACGAAAGGAAAGAAAAAACCGTGAAGCCATGCGTTCTTTAGCGGGCTTATCATGCTGTTTTGTATCTATCAGCAACGAATGAAACGCGAACAAGAAAACTGAGACGGCAACACAAAAACGGGAAGATATTAGCTCCTGGATTTGAACTACAAGCCAGGTTGAAAAACATTTCTGAAGAAGAGTCTTCACTCCTTCGAAATTAAAATAGTAGGAACTAGTATTTAGCGGCTCCTGACTAAGAGTGGCGTATCTTGCAGTCCGTGGTTCAATTGTCTTGTTCGCGTTTCATTTCTTGCTGATAGTACGTGGATGAACAACTGAAAATAAGTGTTCTTCCAGAAACGCGTCTTTTTCTTACTGTGCTGTTTTACTGTGGAAGCGCCCTGGTCACAATTCTATGCTTCATGAACTGCACTTCTTGACAGCGTTTCTTTGAAAAGGTAATTCTCGTTTGCTCAGATTGCAACGCATGTAAAAACTCCACGCCGCGGAAAATTAATCCGGAGCTCTCCACTACGTTTTTACTATTGCTTTTCGGCCTCGACAAGTAAAAACCCACTAAATCTTTCACTGTACGAACGTGTATGCGACGCAATGTAGTCTTGACATACATTGGTCTAAGGAGAAGAAGAAAAAGCATGAAACACTTTCCGAATATGTTAACCATTTTCCACACAGTAGCAGCGCAAATTTACATGCTTTGTTTAGAGCGTGTGGGCTTCAAATCCAAGCTCCTGAGAGGCAGATCTAGTCGCTCGGTTGTTATCCGCTGCTACTCGACGTGCGTACCTTAACGAACCCCATCGCAGGAGGCAAGAGAAGGTGCTGGCGCAAAACACTCAATTCCCACTTCATGTACGTCCTTCAACGTCTCAAAGCGACCGAGGCCATGAGGGACGCCGTAGAGAAGGGCTTAGGAAATTGCATCCACCTGGGGATCTTTAACGTGCACTGACATCGCACAGTACGGTGGCCTCTCGAATTTTGCCTCCATCGAAATTCGACCGCCACGGCCGGGATCGAACCCACGTCTTTCGCGTCAGCAGCTGACTGTCATAACCACTCAGCCACCACGGCGGCTGGTGACGCAAAACAAAAATACCACACATTATTGAGGAAGGAAGCCCAGCTGAAAGCGAAAGAATTTACTAAAACTGAAAGGCAAAAAGCAGCGCGAGCGAACCGCTCTAGGGGCGCGGAAAAAGAAGGGAGGGGGGAGGAGCAAACTTCTGGCACTCCTTTTCATGTTACAAACGAACAGCCGAGCGCGTTCTTGAAAAGCGTGTGAACGTATGCGCAGCAGCTTTTCATGCCAGCACACAAATCGAACCTGATGAGTGCTCCAGTTTCCTTTAAATCAGACCTCAGCAAATTCTGCTTTAGAAACAAAAAGAGAAGTGATTCCAGCAACTGGTTGTTCGCTGCTGCGCAAGAAAGCAGTTCTGCTTGGTGAATAATTCTTCAGAACTCGGAGCTCATAACTTCATCGAGTGTACAAACCACAATCGCGAAGCCATTTTCATCTTCAGCGGCCTCCCAAAAGCAAAGCACAGCGCGCAAATCACGCAATTAAAGCGGTCCGCGCGCTTTCCACCGTGCGTGATCAGCGACCGCGCGACGGCGCCTTTAGCATCAGCGCCCCTGGCGGCATCGGTGGGCAGCGGTGCCACTTCCGGCAAGGGAAACGCGCCGCGCTTTTCACACCTGAAACAGTTCTAGCCACCCTAGTACGGCGGCGGCCGCGGCAAAGAGTGCAACGCACACGACTGCTTTCGTGCCGGAAATGTAGCCGTGACGCCATGCCTATAGAGACCCCAACCTAAGGTTTGCCACGCGACGACAGCGCCGTGCTCCTCCCGTAGCGGCGGAATTCTGAAGCGCCGATCGGGCGCGACGGCGCCTCGGCGCTCTGACTGGCAGTGTTCGCGTGCGGCGCGCGCCCGTCTCCTCGAGGGCGCGACGGATGCGAGCACAGCCTGACGACGGCGCAGTGCGCTGTTTATGTCCATCGGTGGGCAATTTTTACGCGGTGATCGAAGTGACAAGCGGCACCACGATTGCCTAAAAACGGAGAAGCGTCTAGCTTGACTTGTGGGCTTCCCTGAAATGACGCACTTGCTTACAGCTGTGTGTGCTGTCAACAGAAATTACCCAGGTGGCAGAGATCGTTCACTGTGAAGTTCCGGTGCGGTATCGGGCGCTGCAGCATAGATTAAAAAATAGTGCTAATGATCCATCACCTGCCGCAACAGAAGAGAACGCTGGCGGGCACTTAATATATGTGCGCTTACTCGGCCGACATCATGTAAACTGGCAGCGCATCGAACTGCAAAGGCGAAGATGGCAGACACGATTCCGTATGGGAACTAACCTTGTGTCTCTGTCGTACACACGCGGTAGGAGTGTGGCTCTGCAGATTACAGACCACATATACTGCACACCTCGGGCGGCCGCGCAATAATGTTACGTGCCCCGTAGATCCGCATCAGAACTGAGTCGTGCCAGTGGTTTGTGAGTTTAACGTTCCAAGATTGTACGTAGATTGTGAGCAAAGCCGTTTTTGAATGGCTACGGATTAACAGGTATTATTTTTAGATATATGCATGGTGAATGCGCCATCTGCTGTAAATACGACAATACGGAAGAAGCGGCTAGGCAAGCGCGACACCGGTAGGAACGGCAATGCGTTGCCATATTGTGTCACCGCAAGCCCATGCTAAAACTCTCAAAGTTCAACAGAATGGGATTCATTAAAGCGTATCGACATCTCGAAATGCGCTTTCGTATTGCGCACAGATCTAAACGCGGCGCGATTCATCCTGCGACACTGGGGTGAGCAGCCTGGCGCCAAAGCCATTGAAACACCGCGGAAAGGGAAAAGAAAAAGGTAGCAGAAACGTGTGACCAGCACGCACGGCGGAAGCAAGGACATCGAGCTGAGCTAGCACAATTTGAAGACACGAAAAAAAAAGCGCGAACCGCATTCGTGGCGCAGTTTCGTTCGAAGGTAGGCTTCAATTTCAGTTTTCACTTCGTACACCACGTGGTTATGCACTATGGGCACAAAACTAGGCGTGACGAAAACAGCGCCCTTTTCATTTGCTTGACGCCACGCACACGAGCTGCTCCCTCTCTAAAGCACGAGTTCACAGCAGTGCCAAAGCGCGAGGAAAGCCCTCCAGTAGGCGCGCTTTTCTCTCACAACGGCGTCCATGCACGAGCGGAGAGAGCATAGCGTGCGGGATGCAAGCTCCTGTCACAACGGCGCCGAAGCGCGAGCCAGAAAGAACGAGCGCGCGCGCGCGAAATTAGTCTCCTTCACGTGCGGACGAGGCAAACGCACACAAGCCAGTGGCGAAGCTCGTCGTCCATACCCGCCGCGGTGGCTCATTGGTTAGGGCGCTCGACTACTGATCCGGAGTACCCGGGTTCGAACCCGACCGCGGCGGCTGCGTTTTTATGGGGGGAAAACGCTAAGGCGCCCGTGTGCTGTGCGATGTCAGTGCACGTTAAAGATCCCCAGGTGGTCCAAATTACTCCGGAGCCCTCCACTACGGCACCTCTTTATTCCTTTCTTCTTTCACTCCCTCCTCTATCTCTTCCCATACGGCGCGGTTCAGGTGTCCAAAGATATATGAGACAGATACTGCGCCACTTCCTTTCCCCGAAAACAATTATTATTATTAATTATTATGTCCTGCTCGATCAACTAGGAGGATTCGCTCCGAGAGGTCGCTATTCACTGGCGTCCGCAGCGCCCTCTAGCCCAGGTTGTGTCCCTATAGCGAATGGCAGAGGCGGGCTTCCTGTCATTGACCATGTCATCACTATAGTCGTGACGTACACCGCTTAGAAAAATTGTTCCAAGAAATTGGCTCCGGAATTTAAAAAAAATAATGCCGGTTTAGCTTTGGTTAAACCGAGAGAGAAGCCGTAGCTTCAAGATGGTTTAGCCTGGCAATGTCTATTATGCTATGCTTTGGTCGTTTCTTTGGTCTTTGGTATGTTTTTTTTTCTTTTTTTTTACTCGACGTCACAGCTTAGCTCGTGAACACCGCATGTCGACTTCGTTCCTAGGTGCGCCGGCGGTCCTCCCATTATGTACTCGGTTAAAGAGGGCGCGACGTCACGCCCTATCACCTAAACGCCGCGTTTCGGCTCCTCGTCGATCCAAGAGTCGATCACGTGACCCAATTTTTATTCACCTTGACGTGACCTTACGACCATGATAATCTTGACTTTCCACTGTCCTTGAAATGACTTTAACCTTTCACCTCGACCTTTGACCTTTACAATGCCTTGACCATTGGTCTGACCACTGAGCATTCACTGGTTGTCCGAACTTGGGCACTGAGGCTTGACCTGTGCTGAGCTTTGAAAGTCATTGAATATGCACGGCGATCTCAGCCGGTTATCTCTGGTAGTCAAGCTACCGCTTCAAAAAATATGATTTTTAGAAAGTAACACCCGCCGTGGAGGCGGCAGCGATGGCGTAGAGGTAGAACATCCGCCTCGCGTGCGAGAGGACCGGGGTTCAAATCCTGGTGCCGCGCAATTCTCCACCGGGTTTTAAAAAAAATATCCGCGTGTCGATGGAATTGCATAACCAGGCCTGGAGTGCGGCCTGACCTCGGTGACCAGAACCGACAACGCACTCTCTCACCAGAGCAGGATTTGGCCACCCTGGTGTAGTACTTGGCCACAACCTTCTATGATCAAACCAATTAACCCTCGGCCCTCAGTCCCCAGCGGCTACGGAGAAAATGACCACGGCGGCGGTCAGACCTGTGACGCAGCGGAGGGTGCTAAGAATCTCTGGCTCCGGACAGGCCGCCATTAGAATCTGACCCTGGCAACGTTTAACGCTAGAACTTTAGCAAGTGAGGCTAGCCTAGCAGTGCTGTTTGAGGAACTAGCGGGAATTAAATGGGATGTGAAAGGGCTTAGCGAAGTTAGGAGGACAGGTGAGGCGTATGCAGCACTAAAGGAAGGACACATACTGTGCTATCGCGGGTTAGAGGATAGACGAGAACTAGGTGTGGGATTCCTCATTAATAAGGATATAGCTGGCAACGTAGAGGAGTTCTACAGTATTAACGACAGGGTAGCAGCTGTAGCAATTAGGCTGAATAGGAGGTACAAGCTGAAAGTGGTGCAGGCCTACGCACCCACATCCAGCCATGATGACCAGACCGTTGAAAGTTTCTATGAGGACGTAGAATCAGCAGTGAATAAAGTAAAATCGCAGTACACAGTACTGATGGGCGACTTCAATGCGAAGGTGGGCAAGAAGCAGGCTGACGACCACGCGGTAGGTGACTATGGGATAGGCCCTAGAAATAGCAGGGGAGAGTTATTAGTCGAATTCGCGGATAGAAATAATTTACGGATCATGAATATCTTCTTCCGCAAACGAGAAAACAGGAAGTGGACCTGCAAGAACCCCAATGGTGAGATTAAAAATGAAATCGACTTCATACTATGCGCTAAACCTGGCATCATTCAGGATGTGGCCGTCCTCGGAAAGGTGCGCTGCAGCGACCACAGAATGGTAAGGTCTAGACTTAGCTTAGAGTTGAAGAGGGAACGGAAGAAGCTAGTGAAGAAGAAGATCATTAGCGAGTTAGCCATAAGAGGGAAAGCACAGGAGTTTAGGATAGCGCTGCAGAACAGATATTCGGCTTTAACTGAGGAAGATGATCTTGATGTTCATTCAATGCACGATAATCTGACATCAATAATTACGGAGTGCGCAGTAGAAGTAGGCGGTAGGACAGTTCGAAAGGATACCGGGAAGCTATCCCAGGTGACGAAAGATCTGATTAAGAAGCGCCAAAACATGAGGGCATCTAACCCTACCGATAGAACAGAACTAACGGAGCTATCAAAGTTAATAAATAAGCGCAAGGTAGCCGACATAAGGAAGTTTAATATGGAGAGAATCGAGCATGCTATAAAGAACGGAGGTAGCCTAAAAACAGTGAAGAGGAAACTAGGAATAAGTAAAAACCAGATGTATGCATTAAGAGACAAGCAGGGCAATGTCATTAGCAATATGGATAAGATAGTTAACGTAGCCGAAGAGTTCTACACAGACCTGTACAGTAGCCAATGTAATCAGAGCGTTAATGAGAAAGACAACAGTGCACAGCAATGCGTCATCCTGCCAGTAACGAAAGATGATGTAAAGAAAGCCTTAGAAGCAATGAAAAGGGGAAAAGCAGCTGGGGAGGATCAGGTATCAGCAGATCTGAAGGATGGAGGGGACATCGTGCTAGAAAAACTAGCCACCCTGTATACGCAATGCCTTATGACCTCGACTGTACCAGAAGCTTGGAAGAATGCAAACATTATCTTAATTCATAAGAATGGAGACGCCAAGGACTTGAAAAATTACAGGCCGATCAGCTTACTATCCGTTGCCTACAAAGTATTTACTAAGGTAATCGCTAATAGAGTGCAGGCAACGTTAGACTTTAATCAACCAAATGATCAGGCAGGCTTTCGTAAAGGATATTCCACAATAGATCATATTCACACTATCAATCAGGAGATAGAGAAATGCGCAGAATATAACCAACCTTTATATATAGATTTCATTTATTACGAGAAAGCATTCGACTCAGTGGAAACCTCAGCAGTGATACAGACATTGCGTAATCAGGGGGTAGAAGAGCCTTATGTCAAAATACTGGAAGATATATATAGCAACTGCACAGCTACTATAGTCCTCCATAAAGTCAGCAATAAAATTCTAATAAGGAAGGGCGTCGGGCAAGGACACACGATTTCGCCAATGCTGTTCACCGCGTGTTTACAGGAGGTATTTCGAGGCCTGAATGGGGAACACTTGGGAATAAGAATAAATGGAGAATACCTAAATAATCTGCGATTTGCTGATGACATTGCCTTGCTGAGTCATTCAGGAGGTGAACTGCAAATCATGATCAATGAGTTAGACAGGCAGAGCAGATCGATGGGTCTAAAAATTAACATGCAGAAAACCAAGGTAATGTTCAACAGCTTAGCAAGGGAACAACAGTTCACGATTGGCAGCGAGAGCCTAGAAATTGTGACGGAATACGTCTACTTAGGGCAGGTAGTGACAGCTGATCCGGATCATGAGAGGGAGATAACTAGAAGGATAAGAATGGGGTGGAGCGCATATGGCAAATCCTCGCAGATAATGAGTGGCAGTTTACCAATTTCCCTCAAGAGGAAAGTGTACAACAGTATAATCTTACCGGTACTCGCCTACGGGGCAGAAACGTGGAGGCTAACGAAAAGAGTTCAGCTTAAGTTAAGGACAACGCAGCGAGCCATGGAAAGAAAAATGGTAGGTGTAACGTTAAGAAATCAGAAGCGGGCAGAGTGGGTGAGGGAACAAACACGGGTTAATGACATCCTAGTCGAAATCAAGAGAAAGAAATGGGCTTGGGCAGGGCATGTAATGCGAAGACAAGATAACCGCTGGTCCTTGAGGGTAACGGAGTGGATTCCAAGAGAAAGTAAGCGTAGCAGGGGGCGGCAGAAGGTTAGGTGGGCGGATGAGATTAAGAAGTTTGCAGGCACAGGGTGGATGCAGCTGGCAAAGGATAGGGTTAATTGGAGAGACATGGGAGAGGCCTTTGCCCTGCAGTGGGTGTAGTAAGGCTGATGATGACGATGATGATGAGGACCCGCCGTGGTGGCTCAGTGGTTAGGGCGCTCAGCTACTGATGCAGAGTTCCCGGGATCGAACCCGAGCGCGGCGGCTGCGTTTCGATGGAGGTGAAACGCTAAGGCGCCCGTGGGCTGTGCCATGTCAGTGCACGTTAAAGATCTCCGTGTGGTCGAAAGTATTCCAGAGCCCTCCACTACAGCCCCTCTTTCTTAAAATCAGTTGCTGGGCGAGTTGGTACTTCATGCTAACATTCACAGCGCAAGACGAACACGGACACGAGGGGAGACACCACAAAGCGCCGACTTCAACAAAAGTTTATTGCTGTGCGAGCGACTATATATGGTGTACAGCGGACATGCGCAGCAACGAAAAGGTACAATCATTCATGAGCATCTGGTAGCGGCGCCACATCGCAAGCGAACGCATCATTTTCTGCACACGACAAAAAAAAGGAAAAAACAAAAAGCTAAAAAACCTAAAAAGCAGTACGCGCACAAGAACGTCGAAGCCATAATACTCATTCCGAAATTCGCAAGATATGACGCTCCTTATCACTTAACAGCAATGATGGAGTGCTGACACAGTGATCCCTTTTTTTTGCAATCTCTGTAGCCTCAGCAATCTCCCTGGCTGTTTTGCTTATGTACTTGTGAAGGATGGTGGTTCCTCCCAAAGAAGGACCACGTTCCTTGCACTGTTGGCAATCACGGCAGTGTATGCCGTGATCGGGGCATCTCGTCATCTCGGCATACACTGCCGTGATTGCCAACAGTGCAAGGAACGTGGTCCTTCTTTGGGAGGAACCACCATCCTTCACAAGTACATAAGCAAAACAGCCAGGGAGATTGCTGAGGCTGCAGAGATTGCAAAAAAAAGGGATCACTGTGTCAGCACTCCATCATTGCTGTTAAGTGATAAGGAGCGTCATATCTTGCGAATTTCGGAATGAGTATTATGGCTTCGACGTTCTTGTGCGCGTACTGCTTTTTAGGTTTTTTAGCTTTTTGTTTTTTCCTTTTTTTTGTCGTGTGCAGAAAATGATGTGTTCGCTTGCGATGTGGCGCCGCTACCAGATGCTCATGAATGATTGTACCTTTTCGTTGCTGCGCATGTCCGCTGTGCACCATATATAGTCGCTCGCACAGCAATAAACTTTTGTTGAAGTCGGCGCTTTGTGGTGTCTCCCCTCGTGTCCGTGTTCGTCTTGCGCTGTGAATGTTAGCACCTCTTTCTTCATTCCTTCCTTCACTCCCTCCTTTATTCCTTCCCTTACGGCGCGGTTCAGGTGTGCGCCGAAATGTGACACATATACTGCGCCATTTCCATTCCCTAAAAACCAATTGTTATTTTTCAGTTGACAGTAACAGTCTATCGCCGGCTCATTTCTAAGGACTCATACATAGTGGTGATGCTCAAAGGAGTTCGTTGTATACATTGCAACAAAGGCAGGCCTGCCGTTTCACCCAGACTATAGCTGGCAGGCTGAACTTTATAAAGGGGAATAATTTTTCTGACACTTGATAGAGATCTAATAGTGTCTTTAGCTGGCCGAGCGCCGCTCTAAAAAATTGATCTCCCATTCGGGAGCTGATGCTGAGCACTAGTATTGCGTTCGGCTGATTCTTAATGCAGAAGGAATAGGAGGCTATGTTGACGGCGGAAGTTGGTCCTCTGTGGCGTCACTTGGTATTTGACGTAATCGGTCATATTGTCACGGGTTGTGGAGACGACGCGGGTCGAAGGCACAATAGGGGACCAGGACCACAGTAGCAGGCGCCAGAGACAGGCCAAGCGGTCGCGGCCGGGCTCACGAGCGAGTTCTGCCGAGCTTCTACCTCGTCACCGGCGATCGGCACGCCGCCGGTTGAAGGTGACGTTAAGTGCAAAATCAAGGAAGAACAATAAAACCACACGACATTACTCCCCTCCCGAAAGCGCGAAGAGTTGGGCCACGTGCTCCGAGCGGTCACAGTACGCTTTCAGGCGAGCTACGTGGACAAGTTCGGAGGCGGGCGGGCGGCGTGACGGCCGCGTAACGATCGGCAGCACTTCGTACTAAGTCGCCTATATGGCGGATCACTTCGTACGGGCCAAAGTATCGTTTCAGCAGCTTCTCGCTAAGACCACGGCTTCGAATTAGAGTCCACACCCACACTCGATCGCCAGGATTGAACTGAACATCACGGTGGCCTTGGTTGTATCGTCGAGCATCGACTTGCTGGCGGGCTTGGATGCGAAGGCGGGCCAACTGTCGGGGTTCTTCCGTGAGTTGATCGAAAAGTTGAGCATCGGCGTGAGTGTAGACAACTGGCTGGTGGGGCAGCATAGCGTCGAGCATGGTAAGGCTTCCAGGTCATGCGCCAGGCAAAATGGCGAAAATGTGGTGGTTTCTTGTACTGCATTGTTGTACACAAAAGTTACGTTCGGTAACACTTCGTCCCAGGTTCGGTGCTCGATGTCGACATGCATTAAGAGCATGTCAGCCAAGGTCTTGTTAAGGCGCTCGGTCAGCCCGTTTCTTTGCGGGTGGTATGCGGTAGTTTTGCGGTGGGCGGTGTGGCTTAAGCTCAGTATCTGTGAGATAAGTTGGGACATAAATGCGGCACCACGATCAGTGATAAGGACCTCTGGGGCACCGGGTCGAAGAACGACGGACTCGGCGAAAAACACTGCCACATCCCAAGCCGTTGATGACGGCAGAGCGCGTGATTCGGCATACCGTGTGAGGTAGTCCGTCGCCACCACCATCCATCGGTTGCCCGACTGCGACTTTGGAAAAGGTCCGAGTAGGTCCATATCGATCTGCTGGAACAGACTGAGCGGTGGGATGAAATGGTGAAGGAGTCCCGCAGGCTTCACGGGTGGAGTCTTGCGCCGTTGACACTCGCGGCAGGTCCTGGTGCAATGGTGGACGGTCTTGTCAAGTTGTGGCCAATAGTACTTGGAACGTATTCGCGCGAGCGTTCGACTGAACCCCAAGTGTCCCGAGGTGGGGGTCATCTTGAGACGCTTCTTAATTTCGTCGCGTAGACCAGTGGGCACAACTAAAAGCCGTGACCTCGGGCTCAGGGCACAGTTCTTCGTATTAAGAACGTTGTCCCGAAGGCATAAATTACGCACTACGCGTACAAAAAGACGAGGAACCACGCCTCCTTGACCCTCCAAATGTGAGATCTCGTCGCGAAGGTCGGGGTCGTGTCGCTTCCGCGCCGCCATATCGTCGGTACATAGAGCTCCTAAAAAGATGTCACAGTCGTCCGTATCATCAGGCGCGGCTTCGACGGGAGCGCAGGAGAGGCAGTCAGCATTAGTGCGTCTGCGACCAGACTTATAGACGATCGTAGCGTCGAATTCTTGCAATCGAAGGGCCCACCGCGCAAGTCGGCCTGCAGGGTCCCTTGACTGGTAAGCCAGCACAGAGAGCGGTGGTCTGTGACCACCTGGAATGGGCGTCTATGCATACAGATAGAGTCTGAAATTAGTGATCGCCCAAATTACTGCGAGGCATTCTTTTTCGGTGGTCGAGTAGTTGGTTTTCGCCTTCGACAAAACACGACTGGCGTATGCGATGACACGTTCGGCGCAGTTCTGGTGCTGGATCAGGACGGCCCCGAGGCCCGTGTTACTAGTGTCAGCGTGTACCTCTGCCGCGGCGTCCTTATCAAAACGGCCTAGGACAGGGGAAGCCTGTAGGCGTCGTTTTAGATGGTCAAATGCAAGCTGCTGTTACTAGACCAATGGAATGGGATGGACTCCTTCGTGAGGCGAGTAATCCGCGCGGCGATATGCGAAAAGTTGGGAACAAAGCGTCTGTAGTAATCGCAGAGGCCCAGGAACCTCCGCACGGCGTTCTTGTCCGGCGGCGTCGGGAAGGAAGCGCAGGACCGAAGCCCTCTTGACTGACGACGTGACCCAGAAATTTCAGCTCGTCACAGGCAAATTGGCACTTCGTAGGCTTGAGGTGAGGCCGATATTTCTGATAGCCTGCAAGACTGCTTTTAGGCGAACAAGATGTTCATGAAACGTGCTGGAAAAAATGACCACATCATTAAGGCAAACAAGGCATGTTTGCCATTTGAGGCCGGTGAGCACGGTGTCCCTATCGCGCTGGAAGGTCGCTGGAGCAGTACCGGGTCCGAAGGGCATTACCTTGAACTCATACAGTCCATCCGGGGTGATGAAAGCCGTCTTTTTTCTGTCACGCTCATCAGCTTCTATCTGCCAATAACCACTTCTAAGGTCGAAGGATGAAAAGTAACGGGCATGGCGCAGGCGGACAAGTGCGTCATCGATGCGCGGAAGTGGGTATACGTCCTTCTTCATGACTCTGTTCAGGCTCCGGTAGTCAACACAAAAGAGAAGGGTGCCGTATTTTTTCTTCACCAGCACCGCCGGAGCAGCCCAAGGGCTGTAAGAAGGTTGGATAATGTCAACGGCCGACATTTCGCGCACCTAATGTTGTATCGTTTCACGTTCTTTTAACGAAAGGCGATAAAGTTACTGACGAACAGGATGGACAGCGTCGTCGGTAATTGTTCTGTGCTTTGCTATTGGAGTCTGGCGAACCCCGGCTGACGTAGAAAACCAGTCGTGGATCTCACCCAGCAGAGCGAGGAGCTCATCTCTCTCCTAAGCAAAGAGTTGTGGGGCAATGCTGACAACTAAAGGAGGCACCGAAGGCTGGGGAGGGGGCGGACAAGAAGGAGCCGCAGAGAGGGTCTCAGCATCGACAGGAGCGCTGAGGCGCTCGATGAGGCCGATTACTGTGCCTTTGGTGAGGTGCTGCGGAGCGCCGCAAAAATTGGTGACGAGGCCTTGGACTGTGCCACGTGCAGACAGGAAGAAGAATGGCGGGAAGAGATGAGCGGTGGGGCGTGGGGCAAAACCGCGCCCGCCGAAACGACGAGGCTGATTTGAGCAACAGATATCTCAGGCGTTGTTGCGACTAAAGGGAGGATGAAAACGGATATCAGCAACCTAACGCAATGAACGTTGGTAAGAATCGTTGGAGTAGATGGAATATTCGCGATGTCATTCACTGGTGGACATTAATGCGGTGGCAGCATTCCCGAATACATTCCTCAAAAACTTTGACTAACCGTTCGTCGTGCAGCATTCCGATTGACGTCATAGCATTTCTCTTTGCAAATGGCTAGCATGTTTTAGTCAAGCTGGTGGCTCACTTGCGACTGGGGTTCGGACCAATGACATATGCACCTTCAGTTGCATGCTTTAAGGCGCTGTTTAGGTGTCCGCCGACATGTCGAGATGTGAGAGCTACTGTGCCTTTTCCTTTCCTCAAAAACCTTTCCTTTCTTCTAACATGTTTTCGCATTTCTCCACGTAAGCAGACGTAAACACCCTCAGAATTTTTTCTGGGCGTCGGCCTCCATCGAGGAGCGCTACCACACACTCCGAAAAAAAAATTAGCTGCGGTTCAACTACTGCTGAACCTAGGTAAAGAGCGAAAGTTGTGGTGTATTGGGTAAGTAGACGCGGCTTGGCATCTAATGTTGAATGCGTTCCGCACGCTGAATATGCAACGCGCTCACCCTCCAGGTGACGATTAAATTAATTGTTGATCGTGATAGGTTGGTGAGCCTGCAACCGTTCCTAGAAACAAGCTTTCTCCAACGATTCCACGTAGGCATCGGACTGAACCGCTCCGACGTCAAAAATATGCTACACAAAGCCACACCTCAGGAGCTATTATTTCTGCCGTTTTTCAACATTGCTATGCTCAGGCTATCGCGTGCACTACAAGCACTTCCAAATGTAGGCTTTACCATATACGCGGATGATATAACTCTAAGGGCCACAAAGGTTTCCCTGGGCCAAAAAGAAACCACCCTGCAATTAGCAACCCGGATCGCCGAGGACTTCGCCTCGCAAAGCGGCCTCTACTGCGCCCCGGAGAAATCGGAGGTAATACGAGTACATGGCCCGAGATACGTCTCTCCTAGTCCTTCAACCTCACTATCGAGGGTCAAGCCATCATGGAAGTCAGGGATGTTAACCTGATCCGCATTCTTGGTCTTTGGATGCAGAGCAACCTCCATGTTACGCACGCCATCAGACTCTCAAAACCACCGTAAACCAAATACCTCTCATGATCAGCCGCATTACCAAGCATCGCCAAGGATTGCCAAAAGAAGACACTCTTCGGCTTTGCTAGCACTGGTACTTAGCCGACTCACATACGAACTACCGTTTCACACGCTAACAAAGGGAGAGGAGCAGCAAGTTGACACCATCATAAGGAGGGTATATAAGACGGCCCTTAACCTTCCTAAAGACACCTCGACGGAGCGTCTGACCACATTAGGAACTTCAACGCCTTTGCGGAACTAACACAAGCCATCCGTACATCTCAAACGCTAAGACTTCAGACCACCCAATCTGGCCGAACTATCCTAGGCCGTGTAGGCAGAGTTGCGGACATCGCTCTCTAGATGCTCAATCCTCTCTAAAAAAACAGCACAGGAAATACATCAGCAAGGCCCTGATACCGAAACATACGCTTCAAGACGCTCACACAGGCAGACGACGAGCGCGAGTATCCTACCTACGCCGATGCCTAGCCAATTCCGCGAACGTGGTTTATGTTGACGCCGCAGCAAACCTCGACGATGACAAGTACGCAGTGGCGGCAGTGGGCCACCGCTTCTCCCTTCTATTCACTGCTTCTGTAAGAGCCGGAACGCCAGCAGCCGCGGAGACCACCGCCGTGGCTATAGTATTCTAGTTCACTGTAGCCGTGGTCATTGTCTGTTGTCGTTGTTGCCAGGAAGAAAGAAAAGGAAAGTGCACAGGCCTGCTCACGGAGAACCGGCTCGGACGTGGCGTGGATCGGACGCTCGCGCGAACGCTCCTCGCTTCACCCATGCCCACCGCTGAATTCAGCGACGGTCAACACCGCTCTTGCCTGGATTTCGTCTTCGAAGCTCGGATAACGCCGTCGGACGCATCGGCAAGTCCCTTTTTGCCTGTTTCTGCGGACTTTTCTGCGTTTCGGCTCTCGCCGGTACGCACGGCCCGCTAGGCCCACGCCAGGCCTAGCGACCCCGCTCTGACGGGGCTGTGCCGCATTATCTGAGTGGGATCTTCCTCCAACACTGGACATGGAAGTCACCGTGGAGGGGGCTGACATTAGCCCCGAAGAAGTTTCGCACCAATATGGTTGGTTCACCGTCGGTGAATCGAAACACTCCGGTCACGAACGCCAAAGGAATAACCCCGCGGCACACAATGGAACCGATCGCGCCCAGGGACAGGACAGCATGCGGCACTCTGCCGACTCCTCTGCGAAAAAGCTTGGCCGACGACTTGCTCGACAATCGGTGGCGTCGAACCTACCTCGCCTACCCAAGGGCCTAACCAAGGTGATATTCCGGCCATCGGGCGGCCTCCGTATACTCGAGAGCTGTGGCCAACTCGGCATCTTTCAACTCATCTTCGACGCCGCGGGCCTCACCTTGGCAGAATCATCTGAAGACTGCATGCTACTCAACTTCAAGCAACACACCATACTGGTGGCCACCCATTCCGCGGTACGAGTGGAACGCTACTTAAACATCAAGGAGCTCATCTACGGCGCGAACAAGATCGCCATCACCTCGTATGTCGCCACGCCGGATGGCAGTGGTAAAGGAGTGATCCAAGGCGTTCCGAAACATCTATCGGACGCTGACATCCTTGCGAACCTTCAGCATCCAAGGAATCCTCCAATATGTGGAGTCCGGCGCATGGGTGCGCAGTCGCAGACGGTCCTCATTCTCTTCAACGGTGAGCGAGTTCCCCGTTGGATCAGCTTCGGTGGTGGCATGATTCGCTGCTGCCTCTACAAAAAAAAAATACGAAGTGTGTTCTTTGTGCGGACAACTCGGACATCGCAGAGACGTTTGCCCGGACCCGAAAAACGCTCGCTGCCGCGGATGCGGCGTGGCCAATCCTCCTGAAACACATAGCTGCGAGCCTGAGTGTGCCTTGTGCGGTAAGGGCCATGAACTGGGCAGCAACAAATGCCGCGAAATCTACCGCACTCCATACATTGTCAGCAAACGCCGCTGGGAACAGGAACGCCAACATCTGACCCAGCATAGCCAAGAGTCGCCGCAGTCTAAAGTGCGACGCAGCCGCTCCAAAAGCAGGGGACGGACAAATTATAGACATCGATCCAGCTCCTTTCCACGACTGGAACCGAGAGGCCGGTCCGCCTCCAAATCCAGGACTCCTTCACACCAGCCACAGAACCCCGGTTTGAACCAGGACGCCGTCGGCACGCAAAAGGTAGGCTGGGCAGATAAAGCCTCCCAGAAATCTAACTCCAACCCCTCTGAGCTAGCAGACCTGAAAGTGCTGGTAGGGAAATTACTTCGTGAGGTCGAGGACCTAAAGAAAGAAAATGCCGCTCTAAAACAGCAACAAATGCAGGCTGGGTCACCGCCTACGACCGATGGCGCCAATTAACCTACCCCCTCTACCTCCGCCGGAGCGGACATGCATGCTGAATCAACGCGGGCACCCCCGCCTAAGCGAAAAGCAGGCGATTCCCTGTCCGAAGGCCAAACACTAGCCGACACCATTCACAAAATTGAAGAAGCGCAAGCGCAGACTAACAGCACCCTCATTCAAGTGCAGCTTACAATGACTTTCATCATGGAAGAATTATGCAGACACCGGCAGGAATTAACTTAGGCAGCTGGCAGCAGGAAGCAGAGAGCAGGCTCCTTCCTCACAAAATTCGCAAACCCGCTTCTTCTGAAGCGGTATCCGACTAGCAACAACATGGCGCCACAACCCAATTACACCATCTGGCAGTGGAACTGCCGAGGATTTAGCCGCAAACGAGCTGTACTCCAACAATTCCTCAACAATAGGGACGGACCGGACTTAATCGCACTACAAGAGACACAAACTAATAGCAAGCTAGCTGGGTATCAATCTTTTTCATCGGGGGTGGAACGCTTGGAGTCACGACTCTTGTCAAACGAAATATTGCGGTAGTACAGCACGATACCCCAGTCACAAATGTCACACACGTGCTAGTCGAATTAATTCCGCCTAGGAAACCCGACCACAGTCTGTTTGTGCTGAATGTCTATAGCAGCCCAAAGTTACGGAAAGCAAGCTTCGGCCCGCTTTTTCAGGCGACCCTGAAGCTCGCAGGCAATCACCCCGTCATTTTCACGGGAGACTTTAATGCCCAACACCCGGCTTGGGGTTACGCACAGGAGGACATTAAAGGTAGAAAACTGTGGCTCACCGCACAACAGTGTGGGTTGACTCTTCTTACAGATCCACTAGTCCCCACCCGCTGCGGTAACAGTGTTTCCAGGGATACGTCTCCCGATCTGACTTTTGCTAAACATTCGGGCACTCCAACATGGATAAACACTCAACAAAATTTCGGCAGCGATCACTACATATTGGAAATAGTGACCTCAACTGGCCCCAAACGTCGTAGCGCTCGAGCCCCCACCCTTGTCGATTGGGACACGTTCCGCGCTAAAAGAGCCGCCCGAGAAGCTGATACCCCCGAAATACTAGACATAGATATCTGGGCACAGGATCTTTGTCAGGATGCCAAAGCAGTCACCCATACGTTAGACCAGGCTGACCACCTGGAGATTGCGGACAGCCGGCTTCTTCACCTATGGGAGGCAAAGAGTGGACTTGAGAACCGACTCAAACGACAGCGGTGGAACCGCAATCTGCGCAGAAGAATAGCTAGGCTAAACAAGGAGATCGAGGATCATGCAGCTAAACTTACTCAACAAAACTGGGATGACATATGTAACCAAATGGATCGCAATATGGGAGTCTCTAAGACTTGGCAATTGCTCCGTCGTCTACTTGACCCTACAGGTAGCAGAACCACCCAGAGGCAGAACTTGCAGAAGCTTGTGCATGAGTATGCAGGCCCACCAGAGGACCTTTTCCTTGAACTCAAAGATAGATATATTGGCAATGCTCCTATCCAAGCCTTCCCAGACTATGCTGGTCCGGAAAACACGCAGCTCGACTCCCCCATTACTGTGGATGAGGTTAGGGCAGAGATTGCCAGGCTAAACTGCAAATCCGCCACTGGCCCCGATGCAGTATCCAACAAGATCCTCCGCAACCTGGATGAAGTGTCGCTACAATCACTAACTGAGTATATGCAGAAATGTTGGTCGGAGGGCTCCATCCCACAAATATGGAAAACGGCAGAGATCATTCTCATCCCAAAGCCAGGGAAGGCACTCAGCCTTGAGAACCTCAGGCCGATTTCGCTCACGTCTTGTGTAGGTAAACTCATGGAGCACGTAGTTCATACCCGCCTCAACCGGTTTATGGAGGAGAACGAGCTGTACCCTCCAACTATGATTGGATTTTGACCAAAACTTTCTACGCAGGATGTAATGCTTCAGCTCAAGCATCAGATTATTGAGGCAAAAACGCGGGACACCAGAATATTTCTTGGACTTGACCTGGAAAAGGCCTTTGACAATGTCAGACATGATGCGATCTTGGAGAACCTTCATGAACTCGGGGTGGGAGCCCGCACCTTCAACTATATCCGCTACTTTCTTTCAGGTAGAAAGGCGCATTTTCAAGTAGGAGGTCTCCACTCGCATGACTTTCCCCTCGGCAACAAGGGCACCCCGCAGGGATCGGTCCTATCACCATTTCTCTTCAACGTTGCAATGTTGAAACTTCCACACCTATTAGCGTAGGTTCCGCAACTCCACCACAGCCTCTATGCTGACGATATCACCTTGTGGACCGCCGAGGGCAATGATGCCGAAATCGAGGAGAGACTACAGCATGCAATAGATATCGTGGGGAACTATGTAGACCCTAGGGGGCTGCGGTGCTCTCCAGCCAAATCTGAATTTCTCATATTCCGCAACATCAGATCCCTTGCGCAAACCCCACCGGCCATCGAACTCAGTATTCGCGGAGTCCCCATTCCTCGAGTGCCCAAAATTAAAATCTTGGGCCTAATTCTACAAGAACACGGCTTCAATGGTGACGTAATTCGGAAGCTTCAGGGAACCTCGCAGCAAATTATGCGACTCATTCGCCGCATTAGTAACCGCCACTCGGGCTTGAAGGAAAGCAATACTCTCCGTTTAGTACAAGCCGTTGTGATAAGCCGCATAGCTTACGTATGCCCTTACCTACATCTCAAGTCAGCTGAAAAAGAAAAAGTGGAGGCCATAATCAGAAAATGCGTCAAACAGGCAGTTGGGCTACCCATGCACACAGCGACTGAGAAAGTGTTAGGTCTCGGTCTTCATAACACCCTAAGCGAGATTATTGAAGCGGTAACCGTCTCGCAGTACGAACGACTATCGGCCACGCCAACTGGCAGACACATTCTGTCCACACTCGGCATAACATACGAACGACAAGGCGGACCCACAACTGACCTTCCCAAACATATACGCCAGCTTCTGGTCATTCCTCCACTACCTCGAAACATGCACCCAGATTTCCACGCTGAACGTCGTACAGAGAGAGCCAAATCATTAGGCAAACGCTTTCTTAATGATACCTCTGTGGTATATGTAGATGCGGCAGATTCTTCGGCTGACAAGATGGTAGCTGTGGTCACCACGGAACGTGGTACACTCATAACTGGGGGCACTATACGCACTCAGCACACACATGTTGGAGAAGAAACAGCCATTGCTCTAGCCATTGTGGGATCCTCGGCAGAAACCATTGTCAGCGACTCAAAATTGGCTATACGTAACTACACGTTTGGAAGAATCTCCCCACAAGCAGCACGGATTCTGCTAAATTATCAGCCCACGCGGCGCATTCGCCTAATCTGGACGCCTGCTCATGCTTCCCTTGCTGGTAATGAGGCGGCTCATAACCTAGCTCGAGAACTGTCCCGCCGAGCTGGGTCGTGCAGCCCACCCGCCCTATACTCTGGCAAGGACAGGTTGTTTTCTTACAGAGAAATCCTGCAGCACTACAGGCTTGCAAGACTCAGATTCCCCCCAGCAGATAAAACGCTCTCCAAGCAACAGGCCAAAGCCTGGCGTAAACTTCAAACTAACGCCTATCCAAATCCCCAATTGTGTGGCTTCTATTCGGAAGGACTCTACTCGAACAAATGCAAAAACTGTGATGCGAAAGCCGATCTAAATCATATGATCTGGAACTGCCCGCAGTCCCTACCCGCGAGTCACTTCATTACCGACTCTGCTCATTGGGAGGCTCTATTGCTCAGCCCCGACCCGGGGATACAGATCAAGCTCCTCCAGCTGGCTGAAGACGCCGCCGCTGCCCAAGGGATAGCGGCCGCCGTTTAAGCGGGGGGCGACTTCGTGTCGCTCCTCTATATCCGCTGGAAATAAAGTTTCACAACCAACCAAGGCCTGCTCACCGGCTCAAGACGAGCCACAATCGCTACCACGTGCAGATAGTAGGAGGGTTGAAAGATGGGATAGAAAGACAGGATGGTAAAGATGCGCTAAAGACAAGGCCGATCCCGGAGGCAGTGCAATGCCGGGCCAACCGGTGGCGGTAGTGAAGCATCCTTCAAACATTCCGCCACATTTCCAAAAATAATTCCAATTGGACCCGTAACAGATACTCTACGGGGACCGGACATTCGCGCCTTCGTTGTCATTAGGCCATTGTCATTAGCCGTTACGAGTTCCAAGGCCAAAGCGCTCATATGATCACAGACCCGGGACACGCGTGTCGAAACTTCCTGAGAGGCTGAGTTCCCGAGCACTTCAGTCGGCTCATGGGCACTACACCCCTCACCAGGCACCACCAAATCACTTGGACCCCAGGCCACGAGGGACTGGGTGAAATGAGAGGCCACATTCTCAAGGCATCATCATCCGAGCGGGACCACAAACTGTGCCCGCTTTTACTCCTCTACCTTCTAGTTATAGCGAACGCCTCGATTGTCAGCGTCTTCAAAGGAGACACTTCCCTCCACTTCATAAGAAATTAGACACCCCAGATGCCGTCTCATGGTGGAAGATACCGAAGAACCAATTTCCAATCCTCCATGACTACATCTCATACACCCAACATAATACTCCGACACCTGCCCCTGGTGCCAGGCCCGCCCTACACTCTTTTCCATTTCGTGGGGATGTGGGGCCAAACCAAACATTCTACAAAAAGAAAACACGTCTTTTGAGCGGTGGGAGGCGCTGCTGACCAGCGATAACTTGGAGGACCAACGGGCCCTCATACAGCGGGCCCACAGGGCAGCTCAAGCCTGTGGAGCCCTGGAATGAGGGCCCCACCCAACTCCGCCCAACTAAGCCCGCCCAACTCCCCTTAACTTTAATCAACTTTTTCCTCCTCCTCCTCCTCTCCAACGTTCAATTTGGCTTCCGTCCAACCATCTCGGCGCAATACGTACTTCCCGCCCTCAAAGAGTTTCTCTTTACACAAAGCGCCATACAGCGGCTACGCAAGCCATACTGGCCCTGGATATTCATAAGGCTTTCGACACAATAAGCCATGACCATGTCCTGACGACATTAGCCATCACGGGCTGCGGCACCCACATATGGCAATATCGTCACCGAAACCCGGCAGAAAGGGTAGAAGGACACACCAGGACTAGCAAAGCAGGCACACTCAGCGAACCAACGCACGAGCCGGGGAAGGCAACGAAGACCAGCGGGTGCTGTCGCACCGCATGGCGGCGCCACAAAATAGCTAACAGTGTGGCAATATGTTCGGACCGTCCTGCAGGGACGAACGGAAGAACTCCGCCTTGGGGATGTCGCCTCCCAGCATTTCCCCCTGCCTAACCGTAGAACCCCACAAGGGGTGGTCCTATCACCTTTATTTTTGAACACTGCACTAGCGCCACTGGCAAAGGCCCTTGCTGCTACCCCAGGGGCTCCACACAGCCATATACGCAGATGATATAACCATCTGGACAACGGGAGGATCCATTGCAACAGCCCAGAATATGCTGCAATCTGTCATACATCACCACCACAAATTTAGCACACACAGGCCTCCGTTGCTCTCCAAGTAAAACATGACTATTGCAGTTGAAACCCCTCCCCAGTGACCTCCCCACCCCCGCATTGAAATGCGCATATACGGAAATCAAGTGCCATTTTGTCTCAGTTGAAGATTCTCGGCCTTTTCATTAACAGCACGCTCGATGCAACCGCCACCCTTCATCTCTTGCAAAGACAGACCAAACAGGTCACTGCACTAATCAAGCGGGTGGCAGCACGCAGTCATGGGCGGAGTGAGCGCGAGACCCTCAATATGACAAATGCATTAATCATTAGCCGCATTACATACCACCTCACATACCACATACTCACTCAACGCTAAACACAACAGGCAGATATCCTAATGCGCACGGCTGTCACCTCCGCCCTACGCCTTCTTTCCACGGTTGGCACGAAACGTCTCCTGGCCACTAGTACCCGCAATACTATGATCTAATTATTAGAAGCTCAACGCATCAAACAATTAATTAGTCCGCCTGAGTAGCACGGAAACAGGACAACGCCTACTGCGACAGTTTCGTCTCAGTCTACCCAATCCCACCCCAACAATTCCTACACCTTATATGATTTCTCTGCGCACGCAGGATCCCATATATCAGAAGCCCCTACCGCGCAATATGAGCGCTAGCCTCCATCAGGGTAGGCGACAGGCTCGAGCAAAATTTTACACCAAAGCATACAGCAACCGCTCCGATATCCTATATGTCGACGCAGCAAAAAATACTGAAGTAGTATTTTTCACGGCAGTCGCAGCCTATGAAGATGGCACAGTGGGGGGGGCCGCCGCCACTATCCGAACTAATTCGCCTGCAGAGGCGGAAGAAGCCGCCATCGCACTTGCGCTGGCCCACTCCACCATTGACAAAAACATAACCGAAATTGGCACAGATTCCCAGGCCATATGCCGCCACTACCTAAAGGGCGTGGCGACGCCGGCCCACACCGTATTGTTGCCACAGCCACCTCTCTCGACCGAACGGTTACTCTGTCGTGGATCCCTGGGCATGCCTCGATCCCCGGTAATGAGCGCGTTAATGCGCTCGCCCGAGAACTCTACTCCCGGACCCCGGACGATCTTGAGCCCCTATCGGTCCTTTATACATGTCATCAAATCACCACATTCTGCAAACTCAGCCGCATGACATTACCACCACACCACACTACCTCGTCGCCCTTATCCAGTGCCACATGGCGACAATTACAGAGGGGCTGCTTTATTTCACCCTACTGCCTCTCATCCTTTCACCCTACCTTTCCTCCTCATTGTTACACCTCTGTGCGTGCACAGATCCCCACTTTTCCACTACATTTGGGAATGTTCTTCCCCTCAGGCAGTACCCCCATCCCCAATCCCACTCAATCTTCCTGGGAGGCTGCTTTATGGACCGCTCAGCCCGCCGGCCAGATATGGCTGGTGGCAGATATGGCAGATGGGGACAGATGGTGGTGGATATGGCAGATATCGGACTTTATGTGGAGCACAACCCCGTGGATGCCTGGACCAGTCGGGAACCACCCTGGCAGATTTTTTGTAGCGCAAATTTCACTATGCCAGCTTTTCTAGCTGTCAGCGGGGCAGCAAGTTTGACCTTGAATGTAGCTAGAGGTCGAACAAGGAAATGAACCGACACCCGGATCGCGCCCGCAAGGGAAGAAAAATGAAATGAAAATTGGTTTTAAGGAAAGGAAAGTACGCCTGTCTCACATATCTCGGTGGACACCCGAACCGCGCCGTAAGGAAAGGAAAGTGAATAATAATAATAATTAGATTTTGGGGAAAGAAAATGGCGCAGTATCTGTCTCATATATCGTTGGACACCTGAACCGCGCCGTAAGGGGAGGGATAATAGAGGAGTGAAAGTAGAAAGGAAGAATTAGGTGCCGTAGTGGAGGGCTCCGGAATAATTTCGACCACCTGGGGATCTAACGTGCACTGACATCGCACAGCACACGGGCGCCTTAGCGTTTTTCCTGCGTAAAAACGCAGCCGCCGCGGTTGGGTTCGAACCCGGGAACTCCGGATCAGTTCCCGGGTTCGAACCTGACCGCGGCTGCGTTTTTATGGAGGAAAGTGAAAGTTGGTTTTAAGGGTAGGAAATGATGCCTGCCTCACATGTCTCAGTGGACACCCGAACGCGCCGTAAGCGATGGAAAATGAAAGTTGGTTTTAAGAACAGGAAATGACGCCTGTCTAATATTGCGCCATTTCCTTCCCCCCCCCCCAAAAAAAAATTATTCTTCAATTTGGCTTTCTGAAATTATCTGCCGGGTTTCCGCGTCGTTTGGAACCGAATTTTGTTCCATATCTCCGCATACAACGAACAATATAGTACATTTGTAAATATCACCAAAGCTATACTAAATATATGCTCTCTTGGGCGAGCGCCTTAGTTTCGTTTCGAAGAAAGCAAGATGTTAAACAAATAAAAAATGCCTACTATTGTGTATTTGTCAGTATGGCACACACCGCCAGTCGCTCGACCACAAACGTAGCCAGGGAGATGCCGCTTTTCGCTTTCGAGCAGCGTTGACCAGAGCTAAACCACCAGCAATTTTTATCTGTGTAATAAAAGTTTCCATCCATCCACCCAATGACCGCTGCGGCTTAATGCTGCAGTGGCGCGTGTCTGGCTCAAAGTTGTCAGCGCTAATCCATGCAGCCCACATCTCTCTCTCTCTCTCTCTTCCTACGTCCACGTACCTAAAAGCGCGATTGAGGCGGCCACTGTCCCAGGGAGCCAGTTATGCGTCATCTTTTCCTCGAAATCAACGGAGTCTAGGGCGTTGCCAACGCTAACGCCAGTAACACAAAGAACGCCGACAGTCTATAGCTTGAAAATTGGTTGTTGGGGAAATGAAATGGCTACTGATCCGGAAATCCCGAGTTCTAACCCGGCTGCGGCAGCTGCGTTTCGGTGGAGGTGGTGGTGGTGGTGGTGGTAAGGCGCCAGTGTGCTTTAGAGTTCAAAAGACAAATTCTGATAGGAAGAAACGCCGTAAGTGGAAATTTACCTCTGTTTACAGTGATTTTTTTGTTTATTGGTACAAATATTATGTACATTTCGAATTAATGAATTAGGAGCTAGACACCAGGTAGACACAAACGAACAGAAAAACTGAGGCTATTTTAAACAGGAATGCGGTGATTATAACCAGTCTTTGCCGACAGCCCTCAGTGTTTAACGAAAGGCATTGGAGTCAGGCAAATCATAAGCAGCCATGCAGGAGTGTCAGAACTAGGGTGTGTAAGAAGATGAATAAAATGGCCAGAAAATGTTAACAGGGAGTGGACAGCAGCCGCACTTTTGCACAGAAGGAGTAGAACATGAATCTTTAAAGTCAGAGGGCAATGCGACAGAATCTCGCTGCTGATATATACTTCATGTTTATAAGAGAAATTCAGCAGGTAGTGTTGAGGAAAGGTTGTGCGAATGGATGAAATTTTACTAAGCACTGCTTTGCTCACAATATTGCTCTCCAAAGCAACCCAACGGCGGAAATGTAGTGAATGATTGAGGGCCTAAATGAATCAGACCAGTACGGTAGTAGCTGCGGAATAATAAGGAAAAGTTGTGTTCAGCAGGAAGACAGTCGGCGACGTAAGTGGAAAGGCAGTACAGTCGAGGACAAAAGTCTCTGGACAGCCTTCTCAGCAAACGAAGCCGATAGCTCTGTTATCAGCCTCGTGTTGTAGACCGAACAGGTGGAGAGGAAAGTCGAAAACTTTTTTTCACGTCCGCAATGGGGACTCCAGCCTGCGGATAATAATAGAGATGTCTGTTTACATTGCGTATCACGCAGTCCGCAATCTTTTGTCCCCGGCTGTACATCAGGGCAAGTATTCATAGGAGATCGAGGCCTTCAGGGTGTAATAGCTTCGAGAATAAGCAAGGGGCGGAGTGCAAATGGCAGGTGCTTTCTGGCCGTCAATAGCAGCTTACCGATATCTCTCAAGAGGCAAGAATATGTACTGTACTTGTATCCTATGAAATGCTTGAGAGTAAATTGTAGAGACGCTACGTGCTACGGAAGGAAATTGCTACCAGTATGTAATGAGCCAGGTAGGAAGGAGAATTGGCTTCGGGAAAAAATTCCAGCTTATGATATCCTAACGGAAAACAAAACTGAGCATGGACCAGCAGTGTAATGTGGAGGAGGTATAAGCAAGAGTTGCGTAGCATAATATATTTCAACAGAATAGAAACGTAGCGGTGCCGGCAAAGAAAACGGTATATTAATAAAATGACCAATTTTCGCGGCAGAGTGGTCACAGCAAGTGCATGACACGGTTACCTGAAGGTAAGAGAAAATGGTCTTTGTCCTGCAGTTTCTACACAATATGTTGTGTACACTGCTGGAATATTTATGACAGTCGTCTTGAATAATGCGTAGTATGCAGTTGGAAATAACGGTTGGGTACTCACTGGACAAAGTTATTTTCCTACGCTAAGCAGTCGTAAGAATAGGAGTTTGGCCTCGCGCTAATGAAGATATGCTACAGCAAGGCAAAGCCCAGCAGTAATTACTTCTGGTAGAGTTCTCAGGCTTATAGTTGAAAAGCTGAAGTTTTCGCGTAATTGCTTAAATTTCTTACAGCATTTGTGGGTTGTCAGCACAGAAAAGTTGGCTGTTGTGGAAAATAAAGCGCAGCTCTGGAGCGATGCTGTTTTTTAGAGTCGACATGTGTCATGGCTTATTAAGGAACTGTTGTCATGGCAGCTGAAAGCCTGCATGAGTACAGCCTGTAGGTCCCCATTGCGTTTCTTTAGACGATATACACGTTTATTTAGTTTTCAGTTCATGGTGGCTGGCTAGGTTCATAGTCATATTCGCCAGCGTCCATTGCAATTTGAGGGTGGAAAACTGTTTGGAGTGAAGTAAAACATAGGTCTATCTTTAAGATTAAGCTCATGACGCAATAGTCACGAGACTAAAAATTTGAAAAGTCGTTTTGGGGGAAAGGAAATGGCGCAGTATCTGTCTCACATATCCGCAAACACCTGAACTGCGCCGTAAGGGAAGGAGAAAGTGAAAGAAGAAAGAGGTACCGTAGTGGAGGGCTCCGGAATAATTTCGACCACCTGGGGATCTTTGACGTGCACTGATAACGGAAAGTAGACCCGAGACACGCCAGTTCTCTGCTCAACATTGTAGCTTTTGAATATACAGCTTCAATTTAAGAAAGTTAGCTCTTATATACTCGCACGTTTCTTGTCCGTTCTCGATTTCAAGATGTCGGCCGGTCATGTGATCAAATCTCAGGCGAGAAGTCATCGGGCCGGCATGGCGGACTCCACCCATAGCCTGACGTTCCGCTATATATGTACCTTCTGAGCGGGTGCCGAGACCGGTGCCACTTGGGGTTGCTATTGGTGATAAAACTGTGGCCCGCCCGTATGACGCAAATGGTGAGAAACAAACTGTGCTAATTCGGCGCAAAAAGTCGTTAGTCGAGCTGAAGCCTGGTGAGTGTAATTCGTACCGACGACCTTTGTTCCTCGAAACCGCAATTAGAGGCGACATTCGGAGGGCCCTGGCGGGCGAACAAGTTGTCGTAGAGGGATTCGGGTGGTACCAGATGAATCGTCGTTTCGTGATCTACACGAATTAGCATCGGAATTTGTCGCAAGCATTGGTGAAAACAACTTAGCTAACGCTCTTCATTTGATTTCGCATTCGCGAATCAATCTTCAATTATTTTGTTAGGAATAACCACTTCCAACCAGAAAAAAATAAATGTACGCATTGTATTCATCACGTCGAAAACAATTAGAACCTAGCTGCTCCAATTCATTGAGGATCTCCTGCTCAAGCTTCATCGTTCTGAAATACAGTTAAGCAGGCTACTAAATAGTACTAGGTTAGACTGAAAAGTCCAAGTCACTGGGCTTCGTCTGCGGAGAAGAAGGGAACAAGGAAGTAACAGGGTCGTTACGTATTTGATTTCTAAAAGTACCGCACTAAAATATTATTTTCATAATTTCTCGACAAACAAATGAAAGAATTGCTCGTTACAGTACACGTGTGCTGTAACAGTGCACGCGGACTAAAAGAAGCTGCAGCAGGCCAAAGCTCTAGCGACCGAGAAGTCCAGGAACCAAAAACTGTGTCATGGCTGCTCTCGTTGACCATTTATCTCTGACAGTTGTCTGGCAGGCCAGGTTAATGCCTAGTCTTGAAATAGCAGCGCTGGTGTATATTACGGAAACCTGTACGCATTTTTTTTTCATAACGTGCCTTAGACATTTCGAGGCCTGGAGTAATTAATGCTCGCGCGCGACCCTAAAAGCAGAGTACTTGTTTTCCGTGCCTCCTATACAGACAAGATGAAATCTGACAGTGACAGGCACTGAATACACGCTGGGGAAATTGCGAAATTGAATTCCAACCTAGACGAGAACATCCAGAGTTAATTAAGGAAATGTAGGTTGCTCGTCCACTCTGTCAAAAGAGAACGGTCCCAAAACAATTTACCATGTCGGAGTACAGCGGTTGTCATTTTGGCTGCCTCGTCAGGAGACTGCATTATTAATCCATGTGCTGGCAAGAAAAAAAGATTACGCTCTATCTAGTCGCAAAAGAGTAGGCGTAAGCATGAACTGCATTGCCGGAAAGGGCGTAGCGCACTATTGTACGGCTCTAGACGTTGCTAGCCAAAGGCCTATAGCAATGTACAGGTGCCCAGCAGTTTTTGGAATGCCGAAATGACAAAAGTCCTCAATTTTCTCGCTAGGTTGAGGCGCAGTCAGGTATTAAGAAGTGACTGGTGTTGTTCGCGGTGTAAAGTGCGGAGTTCATCCGTCAGTTCGTGAATGCTGCATGCTAAAACTGGTGACAAATGTAGGTTTGTTGTATTTTCGCGTTCCGAAAACTTTTGCGTGCACCTATACATGGTTCTGAACATGGTCATGCCTTACCCTCTCGTGTTCTCCAAGCTAGGCAGCGCGCAACGTCATGCTGCTTTCGCACATTGAGAAGCCTCAAGAGAACGCAGGAGGCCGGTAAGCTGGGATAGTTGAAGTGACATCGTAATTAGAATGCAGCGGAAACATTTACAGGGGAAAGCATGCGTGACTGCTTCCGCTTCAACTCTTTTCTTTCGGGAGAATTGAATATATTTATATCGTAAACTAACAAACAAAACATAAATAATCCGGATACAGAAGATATATGTCACAAAAAGGATAAACAAAAACCGATAAAAACCGCAAATCTTTCCTTGATAGAAAATATGCAGATTGTCTCAAGAAGTGCAAGTTCTTTTTCCCCAGAAACATGGGAGCATTACTCGTGGTTCTAGCATCACTACTTGCCACGGAATAGGCCTCTATAGCTTCCCTTGTGTGCTTGTCGAGTCCTTACCAAGGACCACGATTTCGCGGAAGAGTGGGGGACATTTTCATTTGGGACAGTGTTCGGATAGATGGGAAAACTCAAGTCGATTATAAAGGTTAGGCTCCAATAATCAGACACGGAGGCAACGACCAGTTAGATTGATGTGGAATGTTGTAGCAGTTTGCACGTTTTAGAGCTGCTGCTTTCCTCCACTCAAATGCGCCCAAAGGGGACATTTTCGTGGCAGACGTAAATGCTCAAACTTCACACCGGTTGGCCAGATTACACAATCCATGCGAGAAACAATATGTCATCTTTTCCTGAAGTAGCCAGGCTGCATGGTTTGCTTCCCAGTTGTATAATGCTGTACTTGCCCCACCCTGAAGGTCTAAATCTATGTGTGGTATGGAGGACCCTTGTCCTCATCTTCCAAATCATTTTGACCTTTATGGAAGCCGTACGGGCTCAACTATAGGACTGAGAAGCGAACCATGCAGCCCGCTTACTTTTGTCAAAAGCGGTACGGAAGGCAAAGGGAGAGGAGTTTTGCTAGTGGGCTAGGGCAGCTTCTTGACGTCACCACCCTTGACCCGACGCGAAATTTTCATATCCTCTACTGAATAAAGTTACTTAATAGCCAGCATATCTCAGTCTGGCCACTTCCAAAAAACGTTCACACATGCGCTCCTTGATGACTAGGAGAACCGAGCGCAGACAGGAGATAATTATTGCATTTTTTGTACGATTTAAGGACGTCCAGACTGGAACTAAAGCAACGAAGAGCCTCCATAATTAGTCGATTTTCTTCATTTGATGGCATGCTCGGCTTTCTTCCCAGTTTCGGTGCTTGAAGAGTCGCTGCATTGAGCCGCTTCTCTTTATTCGTGCCGGGCAGCTCACTCAGCGTTCTCCCCTGCTTTCTCTGCTCGACACGTCACAACACTCCCTCGCCTTTCATTGCCCACAGCACCGCATTCCGCCGCTATGGGCGCCATACAGATCTCGTGGCAGGGAACACAGAACAGCCACTACCGACATATGGAAGCTCTTCTATCTCTTGGCTCTTCTGGCCTCATTGAGCGGGAAAGAGTGTAGCGCTGCTGGTGCCGAGCCTTCGAAAGACTAACAAGCAGGTAAAATATATCTAATGCGATGCAGCGGAAAAATTGAGTACCGGGAGAGGTTACAAACTGCAATTCACACCGCGAAAGTCTGTGGTGGTGTTCGAGTGGTCAATGCATCTTGACAGAAGCTGCTTTGCTTGTGCCGGGGCTAGATTGAGACACGCTCAGGACATTTAGTATAGCGAAGATTTCTTTTTCTTGGATATCATCCGGACGGAGAATTTCGCTCTCATATTCGCCTCCGTGTTCAGTCTTAGGTTCGCTGGGGGTTACGGACGGCATTCGCAATAGTTTCGCGAGAATGGGCGCTAAAAGCATTTTGTGACTAAAACAGGGTCACGCAAGAGCACTGGCGAACAGGATGCCCGTTGTATTAGAGTTCATTATCACCGCTTCTTTAATTCGCATGCCTGCCTGAGTGCGTTCAAGAAACTGTAACACTATTCCGTACCTGTGATTCGGCAAGCTGTGAGAAGCGCTGATTCCAGGAAAACAAGGGCGCATACAGAGCTGATTGCAAGACGAAGATGCGTGTCAGTGGCTTTTTAGCTTTAGTGCAATACGATCAGTGAGGCAGTTTGCAAGCTTTGAAAAATGAACATGCGACGGTGCAGGAATGTGCGGGGAAGAAATAAAATGATAAGAATAACAATTTACGGGCTGAAAAGCAGCCCGACGCATGATCGCAATTCTTATTGAGTGCACTATTGCAGGTTGTTTGTTTATTGTCACAGCAAGTTCATCTGTGTGCTTGACAGGACACTTTATATTCGGAAAGTTTGGCTGCAGATGGTCCAACTTGTTCGTTTTGTCTTGTCGTTCAGGTCAGCGGTTTACATGATGCTCTGTGCATTCATTTCGTTTATTCGCTCGTTTGGTCGGTCTGGAGATTTCGGAATTTTGCTTGAAAGTTCAGCTACGAGTGCTAAATTGAGCAGCCATGGGTCTTCCGGTAGTGTAAAAGGTTGGATTGTACAGATAAAATTTTTTGTCCCTTTACTGTGCTGATGATAACTGAATCAATCCACTTTTTATAGCTTTCAACGGCACACATTTTCTTCCTCTCCTAGTGTGCCATTCGTAAGACTTAATGGTGGCTATATAAAGAACATGACAAGAAACGCGTTCCTGAGAAAATTCAGGACATGCACGCATTGTTGTTCGTTGTAAAAATTGCAGAGGAATCATAATTGAAAGAAAAGGCAACAACGAAGCAACGACAATAAAAACTCGCACGTAGCTCTCTTGAGAGAGTGGTAGCAAAAAACTGTGCCTGTATTGAATATTGGGCTACAGCGAGTAATTTGAGATGAACAGGCTAGTGGTGCGTTCCTGAAATTGAGGTGACTAGTTACGGCATGACTACCTTTTATGTACAGAGAAGCAACCCAACCGCATGGTTTGCTTCTCATTCGTACGGTAGAGTCCTTACGGCTTCCCTAAAGATCAAAGCGTTCTCGGAATGTGAGGAAAAGAGTCCTCACCATACAGAGATTTAAAGATTGAGGGCTGGAATAATAGCTTCAATATACAACTGAGAAGCAAACGTTCTAGCCTGATCACATTTGATAGAGTGTACGTGCGCTTTCTGAGAAAATGTAAGGATTAAAAAATTGTCACTCAGTGCTGTTTAACATATGTATTGGACGGATTTCTATGCAGCATGTCGCAGGAAAAGAACGCTGTAACGCAAATACTTGACCTCAAGTCTGAGAGCGCTGAGCTCTACGACGCCGGGACCGACCTATGCATACAGACATCTACAGCTATCTTGGACCTCTTCTCGAAAGCGTTCGCGCTCTCCGATAATGAGGAGCAGCAGCAGTTTATAGAGATCGGCTGCGGACCCATTGGCTTCACGATGAAGTAAGTGAACCTTGTCTGCACATACGTTCCAATCACGCAGAAGCCTAAAATTGTCTGCGGCAATTAATGCGAATAAATATTAGGTTAAGAAGACGCTAAGGGTGATTCTTAACACCATACCCAACGGCTGTTTATACGGAATAATAATTTATTTTTAACATATGGTTTCAGAGTACTAAAGTTTCTTCTTCATTAAGCGCTTGCGAGTCCAAGACTAGCATATCCTGCTGGCGTCTGAGATCTGCACCGTAAGAATGCCACCGGCTTCATAATAGTTAATTATAGTTGAGGAGCCCACATAACTTCAATCATGTACAGCTTAAGCTGACCGTGTCTTTACCACTGCGCTATAAAGTTGTTCGCACTGACTTGTTTCTGATGATCTACTATCCCCAGTTTTCGCAGAAGAATTCACCGTGTCACTAACCGGCCATTAAGCGCACGTCCGATCGGCGAAACGAACTCGCTCTTACTAAATCCTTCAAGAAGAGCTTTTATTTTTTATTTTTCCCGAACAAATAAAGCGACGAGAGTTACCTCCACTTAGATATCGCTTGCATGTCAGGTTTTGTGCTTTTTCGTTGCTGACTTCTGAGCAACTATCTGATGAATATTTTGTTCTTCTGTTCTCTTTTTTTTTTTCGAAGAATGATACATCACAGTTCATTTATTTTTGTATCAAAATTTTGTCTCATTTTGTTGCTGCGGTGGCAGAGTATGCGAAAGAAATGTTAGCTTGTACGAATAATTTTGTAAACCGCGCTGTTAGCCACCAGAACAGAACTAATCGACATTGCTACCCTTTGACGAGCTAGCTGTAATACTTGGCCTTTGTTACCATGGAAACAACTCAGGATTGTGGTTTCTGTGGTGTGTTTAAAATATTCTGCCTTCTCTATTATCATTTTTCTGGAGGCAACAGTTCATTTAAACAATATATGACTCCTGAAGCACCATTTGGGATGCACTCAAAACCATTGAATGTGCACTTTTTGCAAGCGCAGAACTATGGAGTATTTTTGGCGTTATTGAGGAGCACTTCTGACACGCAGTCGCACTATGCCTCCACTCCTAATGCATGGCCTTTCAACAGAGCACAGTACACCCATTTCGTACATGTCCTTGGTTCATTAGGAAGGCGCACACGAAGGCAGTGCAATATTCTTGCTCATTATATTTAGCCTGTCACACTAAGTGGCACCGGCCGGGATGCTTTTTCTTTCCAATTCTCTTTTCTTAGCCCCACCATAGTATTCATTCTTCATATTAGTTTCCAAAGCTTGAATTAAATTAAATAAATCGGTTTCTAGGGAAAGTAAATAGCACAGCATCTGTCTCACATATCTCGGCCAACACTAGGACCGCGCTGTAAGAGAAGGGAGGAAGCTGGGAGTGAAAGAAGAAAGAGTGAAAGAGGTGCCGTAGTGGAGGTCTGCAGGTTAATTTCGACCACCTGGGGGTCATTAACGTGCACTCACATCGCACAGCTCACGGGTGCCTTCGCGTTTCGCCTCCATCGAAATGCAGGCGCCGCGGTTTTCAAAGCTCTCGATGCAATTATGCGGAAACTTTTGTTAGCCTGGTAGAATAACTTTTTTCTTTTTGTAATGAGATTGTGAAGAGGTCAGTCCAGATGCAAGACACATTTATTATGCTTGCAATTTTCTGTGTTGCGGACACGTATTTGCTGTACAGTTTTCGTATCCGCGGGCAGATTTCGGGGTACAGATAGAGCTTCAACGGTGACTCATGTCTCTCCAAATGTTAGTACTCGAGCATGCCCAGAATACACTGAGTCTCTCTTTTACTGTTACAGGACTGTTTTTCCATCTCTCCCGCCGTGCCGAACACTGGTCTACACGGAAAAGTCGGAGGAAATGCTGAAAGTGGCCGTGGAGAAGTATTCGAATCCGAGAATACAGCATCCGCAACTGGACATCCTAGGAGACGTGAGTGAGTTCGTGCGCCGAGAAGGTCAATTCCAGCGGCTCTACTGTTTCCAAGTGCTGCACTGGATCAGGGATCAACGAATGGTCATTCGAAACTTCGAGAAGCTTCTGGCTCCAGGAGGAGAGTGTCTGGTGGTCTTTCTGCGGGGCCTGGTCTTTTGTGAACTCTTCGAGAAAATGATGAAGTCTCCTCGCTGGTCAAAGTATAGCCAAATAGGTTTTGCTGGGGGGGGGGGGGGGGGGGGGCGGTAGTAATGCGATCTTTCGTTTAACTACTGTCGTGTTTTGAAAGTGTTTGACGGGAAACTTGACAGAAGGGACTAAAATTGGACAAAATTGCTATGTTCTGATATATTTAAAAATATTGAATCGATCTTCTCTCGCATATCGTTGTTTTGTGTTCAGTGGTTGCCTCCGTACAGTGCCTTCAGCGTCACGCCCATTCCCACAGTATTGCGACTGTCCACATATTTCAGTTGGAGACCACAGGGGGGGGGGGGGGGGCGAGCCTATTATCCTGCCCCGTATATTTTTTAGCGCTAATATTGATTGGTATGAATAAATAACAGTGGTAGTTCTTCAAGATTGTCAATAATACAGCCGTCGATACAAATGCGCAGAAGATCTTTGCAAAGCTGGCAGAAGCGTCTGTTAGAGGTTGCTTGGCGTCGCCGACGGGAGGCGGCGCTAAGAAGGAGAACACGAAGGAGAACACGAATGCGAAGGAGAACCCGAGAAAGTCAGGCGGCTGAATGGACCGCCGGTGCGACGTTCTCGGACGTTTTCCATATGGTCTGGGCCTGCCCTTCCAATCCCCACCCTTCCCAATCCTTCATCTCCCACCCTTCTAGGGAGGCCTGGGAGGCGGCGCTGCTCAACTGCCATGACCTGCAGTCCCAACGGACCTTGGTCGCCAGGGCGCAAGCGGCGCTAGACGCCATTGGGCTCCGGAATAGGGGCCCCACCTAGATTTGTGAGGACCTGGGCCATAGGACCTGGGCCCAAACACCTCCTTGTAAATAATAAATGTTTACCACCACCACCACCACGCTTAAGGCATTGCACTCAAGGAGGTACTGGCTCAGCCCACGCGCTTGTAGATAATCTGCGTCCTTTGAAAGGTAAAAAAGTGGGAAATAAACAGATCCTCCTTTGTTCTCTGTGCATGTGTCTGACAACGCATTTTTTTTTTCTCGCGATGTTTAGGATGCGTTTCACTGCAGTTCGGCACTGAGCATCTAGGTTCCTAATGATTGATATCCAAAGTGCAGGAAATCGATATGCTAACGGAAATTTCGCCCGCCGTTGACTCCTGTCGTAATGCGATTTCCAGCTACAAGTCGGTTGATGCAAAATGCGACTGCCATTAGGAGTGTTTAGTACATCTGTGTGGAAGTGCGCATTTGCGTTTCTGACTTTACACTGTTAATTATTAGCGCAGACGTATGCAATCTCGAGAGAATTCGTTTTGGTGAGAAAGAGTAGCCAGGGGCAGTAACGAGTTATGGGTGGAGGTGAGATGGTAGCAAATCTGCAAGGAAACCAACCGCGATGATACGCAGTGATAGCAGTAAACTTAGGCGCCTCTCCGATTCTCTTTGGGAGCGCGTCATTATCCACATACATCAATCGCATACGTTGGTCTAGCAATTTCAGCGCGATGACGGAATTTATTTACACGTCAAAAAGTTTACTGGAAACCTGCGGCAGTGGTAATGGACACAATATTTGAGACTGCAAAACTGCCATTTCACATTGCTGACATTTATTTCTACTGTCAGTAACTCTTCTCTGTTGATTTCAATTCATAGCGTACTTTTCCTTCACATTCACGAGCAAGGCGTCCTCGCATTATGTATTTTTTATAAAAATTGTCCTCGACAATTGCTCGTCTTTTGCGCTTGTTGTGACACCAAGAAAATATCCACCGTTCACTCAGCTGGCTTAGCCCCGTCTAAATCGCTATTTCTCTTTACGCTGCACCCATTAAAGAAATTCCTGAAATTCAATCCATTTCCAGCACTCCCTATTCGTTCACCAGCTCCTTTCCATTCACGGCGTTGAGCACTCATGAGGTTGCGCGGCGTGCATTATATGTGGGAGAGATGTCAGAGGAAGTCTTGCGGAAGCAGGAGAACACATTACAAAAACCCTTGCGGAAGCTGTCTGAGAGAAACGCGTACAAAAACGGGTTCACGCATGAGTTTGTGTATGCAATAACTTGCGACGCGATTTGCATCACAACGTGCGGAGTGTCCATACGTTTTCCGTACAGGCCGACACTTTTGAGGAATATCACCACGTGGACGGGGCACCAGCAGACAGCGAAGACCAGTGCGACCACAAAGACCAGTCTTGTGACACGCCTCTTTGCACGGGTACACCCAGCAGTCACCCTGCCACCGGGAGGTACTACGAGCCAGAGTCGCTTCAGCATGAGTGCGTACAAGGCAAAGATCAAAGCCAGTGGTACCACAAAGTCCATCATACAGAGGGACACTCCGAATGCGACTATGTTATAACCAGCGTAGGGAGTGAAGTAGTTGCAGAAGGAGTGTAGATTATCGACGTTCACCATACCGTGGGAAAAAAGCACAGGAACGCAGGCCACTAATATGATGGTCCACGTCAGCAGTATGCATCGAAAAGCATTCGCCGGCCTCCGAATTGACATAGACCGGAGAGGGTAGACGACCCCCAGGAACCTGTCCAGAGACATGAGGACCAAGGTGTAGATGCTGGCGGAGGCGCAGACGATGACAAGGTACTCAACGATCCGACACCAGGCGTCTCCAAAGGGCCAGTAGCTGAGCGCGTAGTAACACAGTCTGGAAGGGACGCAGACGACGATGAACAGAAGGTCGGCCACGGCGAGGTTCATGATGAGGATGTTGGTGGTGGAACGCATTTGACGATTGCAAAGCACGACGAGGACGACGAGGGCGTTACCGACTAATCCCACGATGAGAATGATGCCGAAAAAGATATACACAACAATTCCCAGCACCCTGTCACCTCGGTACTCGTAACCGACCATCTCGTTCTCTTGGCTCAGCAACGATTCCACGGATGTGCTGCAGTTTCCCCATTGCTTGCAGTGGTCCCCGGTGCCGTTGCAACTTGCCATCAGAGCGGTGCCTGTGGTAGCGTTCTGCGCCTGTGAGATTTGCATTGTCCACAGCGTGATCTGTAAAATACAAAAATATGAATACAGTGAGCTGTTATGTGAGATATCAGACACGCGGGCAAAACTCAAATCATCGCGTAGAGCGTCGGGTATTGTGTATGCGAAACAGTGCTTTGTTCTAGAAAACACATATTACACGAAAACAAGTATTATTCAAAATGCTGAACAGGACACCAATCACTTCGATTGGGAAACATAAAAAATCAAAACTTAGCACATTCGAACGCTGATATAACGAACTCTTGGGGGGTCACAAAATACTCCGATACATCAATAATTCCATATTTGAAATGTGAACGGATATGTTATAATTACGTTGATGGAAGAAATTAGCTTTTTACAGAGAAACGTCGCACCATACTGTAAGCTGTGTATAAAGTCGGCCCAGAAGACCTGACGTCACGTCGACGGTACTTAAGAAAGTAACCTGCGAATACTATGCGATTAGCAAGCATATACCGTGGCGGCCGTCCCATTGTTGAAAACTGAAACACGCTTCGTAAATGGTTCTCCGGTTACACTCCAGCAGTCTCAAACTATTCAAGGCGAACACTAGCATTTATCTACTGTTCATTTGATGTCCCCACTGAGTGTCATCGTTTGCCGTTAACACACAACAGCACCGGCTTTTCCTCGCACAAAGGCTTTGTGAGGAGAAGGAAACCAACGGTTTTCTTTGCTCGACGGTTCCGTCTTTCCAAATATGGCATTTGTCTCTAAACATCATTGTATGCACCCATGATTCCCGCGATCTAACTTTCCGACCACGGCTGCCAAATAACTGCGCAAATAATGATCTTGGCTACGTTCGCCGCAGTCTTACTTTAATTAAATAACTGACCTCAAAGACCTTCGTCTGACCATAAATCGTATATGCTAACTCCGTGCAGGATCCCAACAAAACTAACCTGGTCAGTACCATTGAGTCAGTCAAGCAGCGCGCTGTGTGATTCATCTAATCTTACCATTATATTTCCATCATTCAGGATTAATGTGTCCATTACATATAGCTGCACTCATCTTTCTTAGCAACATAGCAAGTGTTTGTTTATTTCAAGGTTTTCGCAAAATATTCCCGTACCTATTGAAATCCTGCATGCGCTCGTGGCATTTCCAGCCTTATGCAACCGAACGCTGCTTACCCACAATGTGTTCAAACCACAACATTCCGGCAATCGCTTTTCTTGCATAGCGGGGAAGCCTTCCGTCTGATCCGGCGACAATTATCAGTCTTCAATTTATCATATCCGCCATCCACGAATCACATTAATATGTCAAAACGATTCTCCATCAATGTAAATCATGTATAATTTATGTTTGTGCCGTTGTTATCCGCACCCCTTATATCATGTCAAGCCTGGGGTACCCTTTCAGAATAACAATAAGTTCATAAATAAATGCAAAATTCTGTTCTCTAAACGGAAGCCGCAATTAGTTCATTCTGAAGGATAAATTGAAGAGCAGCATTAACCGAATCCGATGATGTGCAGCAGAATACACAAGCAATCGACAATTACGAATAAATACACTGCAGTAGAGATTGCTATGCTATTTACTTTTGCTTGCGTTCTATTAACTATAATATAAAGTTCTAACTATTTTACTGCAGTGACTACCTTTATGCAGTTTCTGAGATAACAATCGCCAGCAGCGAATGAAAAAGCGCGCTCTTGACGACACTGAGCTTACGGGGTCTCGACGGGTCCTTTTATAAATTCTCTTCGACACTGGCAAGTTTTTACACTTTACACCAATTCATCAAGGATAGAACTTGACAAAGAAATCTTCGTTTTGTGTAAAATTGCAAAAGCGTGTCTGTCTGAAGACTGCCATGGGACCGATACTTCGCATTTTGCTCGAGTGACTAGAGGGGGTAATGCAGAGAACGACTAAGCGCAGCCTCCACTTGCAGTGGTTGTTCACTTGTGACGGTAGGCCACTTGGCTGCTCGAGTGTCTAGCGCGGGTAATGTAGAGAACAACTAAGCGCAGACTTCACTTGCAGCGGTTGTTCAAGTGTGACGGTAGACCACATATATGCTTGAGTGACTGGAGCGGATAATGTAGAGAACAGCTAAACGCAGTCTTCACTTGCAGCAGTTGTTCACGTGTGGCGGCAGACCACTTGGCTGCTCGAGTGGCTAGCGCGGGTAATGTACAGAACAGCTAAGCGTTATCTTTACTTGCACCGGTTGTTCACGTGTGACGATAGACCACTTGGCTACACGAGTGGCTAGTGCGGGTAATGTAGAGAACAACTAAGCGCAGTCTTCACTTGCAGCGGTTGTTCACACGTGGCGGCAGACCACTTGGCTGCTCGGGTGGCTAGCGCGGGTAATGTACAGAACAACTAAGCGTTGTTTTCACTTGCAGCGGCTGCTCACGTGTAACGGTAGACCACTTGGCTTCCGAGCCTTGAACATCATCTCGCTTGCCACGTGCAAGCAACCGCGATTTCGGTAAGTGCAAAGCGCGATATAAGAGTCTGAGCGGCAACGCTTCCCACACATGATATGATAAAGGTGGAATATTGCATAATATGCGATACATCGTGCGGGTATGTGATGTAACATACGGCTACACCTACGCAACTAGGCCAGATCTCAATGTTTGGCTGAGGTTTCTCGTTCGCTGCTTATACTCCTAAATTGAGCAGGAAAATTTCACGTGAAATGCGCATCTCTCACGTTAGAAACCAGTGCCAGGGATTTTTTTTGCGTTTTTACTGGGTGATCTCATGACTAGTAAATTTTCATTTCATGATGCGCGCCTTTTTCGCGTTGTAAGACAGCTTCGCACAAGGCCTGATACCGAAAACAATTCCACATAGCATTTCTTTGGCAGTGTTTTCCGCGTGAAAGGCGAGCACGAGCAAGACTGGAGTTGTGACAAAGGCTAGTCATTACGACGTTAAAGAGCGTGGGAAGAGAACAGTTCCTTGAGGCACACATGGTGATAGAACCCGAAAGGGTTCTATCACGAGCTGTGCTTCAAGGCAGTGTTCTTTCCCCCACGCTCTTTAAGGTCGTAATGGCTTGATTTCCCGATTCATTGCAAAGAAATTGCAGGCAAGTGCGCATGCCATTAAGTGCTGACGACTTCTGTATTTGGATTCCTGGCTACCAAGACAAGTGATTAGTCCTGATAGCTCGACAGGTTCTACTTTCGGTACAAGCTTACCTTCAAGTGGTGTGGGAGTGTCTCTATCAGTAGAAAAATCCGGCTTTGTTCAATTTTCTGGTGTAGAAAGACGTGAAACGCGGTTGAAGGTAGACCTCGGTCACCATTGCATACGCCAACTCAACCACACGCGTTTCCTGGGAATCATTATTGACTCTCGTCTACATTGGCGAAAAGCTGTCGACGCAGTTGTTTCATCTCTATCTTCGCGTATTAATGTGATCCGTAGAAATGCAAGTAAGCAATGGGAAACCACCCTTCCTGAATGGTGAATCTTCATGAACCGCAGGTGGTCAGTGGCATAATGTATCAATTACCTTTAACTTCCCCCTCGGCATCACGCCTTGAATATCACCAAGTTGTCCGCAAAATGCGCCTAAGAAGAGCCATTGGAGTTCCTCAGGCGGCAGCGAACAAGGCAGTACTTCATGAGTCTGTATCGAAACCTCTTAGGCTTGTCGTTTTTTTAGAGACTACTAATGCATCTTGGCCGCCTAGCAGAGACGGTAGCTGGGTGATCGCTTCTCCAGCGGCTCTGCAAAAGATATAACTCGAAGTCCTACTTGGCGCTTTATACTCTTAGCTCTTTAGGCCTTAATGTCCGAAGGCAAAGGAAACGATTGAAACCCCCCTGGTCTTTTCCGACCCTCGAATGCAAGGTCACGATTCCTCATGTGAGCGCAAAGCGCATCTCTCAATTGGCAGCAACGCATTCGCTCGTACTTGAACGTTTGGAAACGAGTATGCCAGCTATCTTCAGATTTTCACTGATAGTTCTTTGGACAAGGTCAAACAAGGTAGCGCAGCGGCTTTTTACATTCCTTCTTTAGACTGTAAATGGTCTGTACGCATTACTGCTGTCGTATCCTCCACAATAGCCGAAAGTGTTGCTATTGAGGCGGCTTTACGGAAGTTATGGTCTTTTCCGGTTCGACCTGCTGTCATCGTAACTGTTTAAAAATCTGCCCTTCAGAAGTTAGAGCGCGGATTCCCGACTGATACCTTGTCTATAAGCTCTCTGTGCTCGGTGCAGAATCTGCACAGTAGAGGCTTTACTCTATATTTTCAATGGGTGCCCTCTCACATAGGAGTCAGCGGCAATGAGGTGGCAGACAGTCTCGCCCATAAAGCTGTGTCAAAGAGTCTATCTAAAAGAGTAGCTCAAGATGGAAACAGTCTCTACACGAAAACGGCGCTCGATCATTTCGGTACCCTCTGGATTGCGCCCCATAAGCCATGTGAGACCAAGGGACTGAAAAGATCCCAGGCGACTCTACTACATCGAATTCGCACGGCCTCTGCTCGCAATCCTGCCTGGATGCATAAGACGGGCATGGCATCGTATCCGCTATGTTCTTTATGAGGTGTGCGTGCGGATATCGAATATTATATTATGTACTTCACAGAGCACAATGCGGAAAGGTATGTGATGTTCGCTTCCTTCAAGAAGCCAGGAACCCTTCACAGCATAGTTCCGGACATTGTCTACACGAGTGGAAACCACACATGCAGAAGGGAGGCTGCACGCCTTCTTTTAACATTTCTGCAGGACACTGATCTTGTTTCTAAATGGTGACAGCAGGAGTGGGCTATGGTCTACTGTGATTGAATGTGTGCGTAGATGGTGTCTTCTGGAGTGGACTATGTTATACTGTGAGTGAACGTGTGTATGCATTGTGGCACTGCAATGGACTATGTTCTACTGTGACTGAATATGTGCATACATGGCGACCTCTGGAGTTGACTGTGGTGTGGACTGTGCGGACTTTTTGTGTGCATAGACAGTGACTGCGTGAAGTGGAATATGTGTTCTTACAATAGAGTGCGCGCATAGAGAAGTAGATACGACAGGTTTTAGGACATTATTAACATAGAAGTGGAGCTACGGTGGAGCAATTTCCCGCAGAATAGGCAAGGTTAATCCCACCTGTAGCATTGAACACCTCGACTCAACTCAACTTAACTCAATGCAGCTCCGGCACCTTTACATAATGTTGGCTTTCATGCGAGCAGTGGGAGCCAGCCATGAGCAGCAATGGTCTCGAGGACCAATGTCTGACCATCTGATGGGTCTAGTCATCAGCGCAATCCACCGGAGTCCTCAACTCAGGAGTCAGCCCTCCTGACTATGAAACCTGCGAAGTCTTGTCTCTCTTCGACAAGATTTCCGGAGGTGTCAAGCATGTCGACCTTGCAGGCATACCTCTGGTCCCGGCCACCACACTCACTTGTCCTTGAAGGTTCATTCAAGCCATTAGGGCAAGAGTGCTGCTGTGAGCCGGTCCGCCATATAGTTCTTAAACCAGGTGGTCTCTGGAAGCGCCTAATGCGATCGCAACGAACGTCTTCGACAGTGCCTCTCAAGGTGTCATTGAAGTACCGGCGCGATCAGAGCGTAAGGCCAAAAAATACTTTCCTAATTACACTCACTTCAAAGGCCCCATGTTCCACACCAGACACCAAACGACCATTGGCTATGGTGTTTTTTTGGTGCCACCCAAAGTAGCTTCGTGTCATCCCAGTAATGCGCACAATGAATGTTGAGCAGGTCGTGTCTGCAAAAGTCGAGTCCATCGGTCCGCAGCACCATGACTAAAAAGCCCAGTATTTCCGTAGTCCTCATCAATATCAGCGGAGTCAAGCCAGTATAAAAAGTCGGTGCCAATTTAAAGTCGGTGCAGCAAGAGGTGACAGGGATGGAGTGGAGCCTTCTTCAAAATTCTTCACATTGAAGACCTCAGAAGTCGCATCACGCATGCCGGCATTAGGTTTTTCAGCCATGAAAGCCAAAATATCAGTGCTGGGCTTTTGGTGGATGGTCCCTTCCCGCTCAGCGTCCTGGTGAAGCTGGCATATTTTTTCAGTCAAGTAATTCTTCATTGTTACGTTTATGTTGTTTTTCTTTCCAATGTCACACTTGCTGAACCTCCTTCTTGCAGCGGCATGCAGCACGCAGGTCTAGGAGATTGTTCGCCTTCTGTTCACTTTAGGAGCGCATGCTTTCTGTAGACACAAGACCTACGCAGCGGTTACTTGCGGCGTGACACTAATCAATTACTCGAGCTCACAAACGCCCACTCTGCGGCACAGCGTGGAAACAGAACTGAATTTTTGTACACGATATCCTTCAGCAAGAGTTGTTGTCGGGATATTGGCTTGATACTTTTAATACCATCAAAGGTTATGCGCATAAAATACGACACGTAGACAATAGATACGACAGGGCGAGTGGAAAGCAACAACTAGTTTATTCATAAGATGACGCCTCTAAATGCAAGATGTGTATTCGCATTCGCGGCGGATGCACCCACAGAATTTCTGCTAAAAGTTATAACACCATAATACCCTGAAGACAGAATTCAACAAGGCTGACTCACTTCTGTATAAGACGAGAAATGTATCGCTGACGCAGTATTTCTCAATCTTCATCAAAAAGGCTTCCATTATCTTGCGCGACACGGCGTTTCTACCCTGTTCAAGAATCTTGATCTAATTCAGTCGCGGCACGCATTAGCATTTCCGGAAATGTTGGGTCAAATTCGTGCTTCATTCCCTATCTCCTAGCGTGCGTTCCTGCTCGCCTGCACGATCATTAATGCAGCTTCTTGTTAGTTTGCGATCGGCCTGTCGTGTCTTCTGTCTTCGTGTCGACTTTTATTCGCATAAACTTTGATGGTATTACAGATGATACCCTGTTCGGCACAATCGGATAGCGGGTTAGATATCCGCGACAAGCTGATACCTGCGTAATGGTTTTGTTTTCGTTTTGTATGCTCAATTTGAACGGAACGTTCTTTCAGACAGAGGAAGATAAGCGGCTGGGAAGGGCGCGTTGTCGGCGGGGTTTTTCAGCAGCCCGCGGTCATCTCAAAACCAAAGTCAGCGCGAAGGCACGAAGCAGACAGCGCTTTATCAGATCGCGTAAGAGAGCGCTGCATTCATGGCGTATATGGAACACGGAACACGTTGCCGACAGGTGTTTTTGAAATATCGCCGCCGCAAAAAAAATGGCTACCTTTATCTACCTCTCAAAAGCTCTTTGGTGGAACTCGCCAGCTTTCCAACACAGACCTGAGAGTTCAAAGCCACGCTTATCTAAAAATGATCGTCAATAAATGAAAACTAAAAATTAAAGCACGCAAAGTGACAAAACTAACATATAGTTAACATAACCCTTTAGAACTTCCCCTTGAATTGATTTCTGCGGCTGCAGCGGTGGCTCAGTGGTTATGGCTCTCGGCTGCTGACCCGAAATAGGCGAGTTCGATACCAGCCGCGGTGGTCGAATTTCGATGCAGGCGATATTCTAGGGTCTCGTGTACTGTGCGATGTCAGTGAACGTTAAGGAACACCAAGAGGTCGGATTTTTTTTCATTCAGAATTTATTTCAGACAACGAAGAGGTTGTCCAGGGTGACGTGGCAAAAGGCATACATTGCCTGACGAGGCCACGCCACCCGGATGACAGGCGGCACCACTGGCTACACAAAATCAAGAAGAGCATTACATAATAGAACACACTTTCAGTATTTTTACACAATATATTAAGACATCTTTACAAAACACACACAGCAAACATTAACCAGAATTCGTCCAGAGCAATATTTACAAAACATACACTAGTGATAGGTATACGTTAAGTTTTTATCTTTAAGGTTCATTTATGAGCATTGCTTTAATTAACATTTTGTATTTACGTATAGAGGGGGTAGTGTGTGCAGTATCCAGAATAATAGGGTATTGGTTAATTAAGTCAGGAATTTGCCATCCTAACCTCTGAAAACCATTATTTGTGCGTACACGAGGTGTTTCCATACATTGTTTTCGAAGATCGTATGTGCTAAGTTTAGTGTGATAGGTGGTTTCGAAGGTTATTTTGTCTAGTTTGTACTGGCGTAATATTTCGAGACATAGTTTGTATGTGTGCAGTTTACTTATTTCTAATATTCCATAAGACCTAAACAAAGGCCGGCAGCTGCGCAATAACTGTATTTTCCCAACAGCTCGTAATGCCCGCTTTTGAATTGCAAGGAGGGAATCTCGATTTGTCTGCGTCGTCGTTAACCACACAAGGGAGCATTAGCTTAAACGGGAATGTATTATTGAATAGTATATTTGCCGCTTTACGGACGCCGGGAGATAATATCTCAGTTTGTTTAAAATGCCAACCGCCCGACAAAGATCACTGCGAAGCTGATCAACAGGCGAGTTCCAAGAGAGATTTTCTTGAAACAAAACACCTAGAAAACGAATTTGTGAGCACTGTTGCAGCTGAGTGTTTTCAAAGTTTAAGTTTAGGTTGTCAGGAGCTTTTACACCTTTTGCCCTGAAGAGAATGTATTTGGTCTTACTAGCATTTAATTGCATCCTGTTTAGTTTTAACCACCCGGCCATTCACTACAGCGTCCCCAATAGCCTTAGTCACCTTGGGACGTTAAGACACCTAAACCACGAATTCATTTCTGAAGAACGCTGTCTATCTTTTAAATCCTGGTAATTTTTTCTTCAGAGAGCCTGTGTAGTACACATATGGTCATAACGGAAACTACGCCTATATCGAACAGTTTATTTCCTTAATGAACCACATTCGGAAAAAGGCATAATCCATTCTGCTGTCCCAGCCACATTTTCTAGCGAAGTCAGGATACTATCGAGCACACTTTGAACAACAAGCAGCCTGCAAAGCCGAAGCAAGAAAGTAAATGGAGACTGCTCACCTTCACGTATCAATACACAGGCAGCGTTGCCAAATGTTTGAAGAAGAATGCAATGGCCTGAAGGCAACTGCTCTTCCAAAAGACGCACTTTCAAAGTCAACCACCAACATACGGAATAGAGAGCACAGTGCGATCCGAAGAGAGTCGCACGCATATAAAATCGAAGCATATTCAAATGAAAGCGATTGAACATCCGCTTCGCCGCTGAGATGGCTAAGTGGTTATGGAGCTTGGCTGCTTACCCGAAAGACTCATAAAAATGAAGTGGCACCAGCCAATGTGGTGAGTGCAATTGCAACAAAGGAGGAAATAAAAACCTCTACCGCCTCATGAGCGACACTTTGTTCCTGTCTTCGCGTCCTCCTCAACGTCACAACGCTCGTTTTTTTAGTGTTGCTGCCGTTTTGCGTTGCATTGTGTTTTTTTTTTAACCGAAAGCTTTACTGACCGCGAACTTGCGGTTTCTCCGAGGCTATGCTCCGAGGAGGCACATAACGTCACAACGCGCGCCTCGGCGCGGATATTAACGCGACAGCGTTAAGGCGCTGGTGTCGCAGTAAAGCCGGTGTCGTTGGTGTCTTTGGCGGTGAGTAAAAATGGCGCATCTCGGTGGACACATGAACCGCGCCGTAAGGGAATTTTCTTTCCCATAAGGCGCGGTACGGGTTTCCAGCGACAATATTGAAACAGGCATCCTTTGCTTTCCTTAAAAAAATGTATTTTCATTTTCCTTGCCTTGCGGCGCGGTTCAGGTCTCCACCAAAATATGTTTCCTTTCTTTAATTGTCCGGGCAAGAGGTCGCACCGAAGGACGATGGCGTTCCGTCAATTCCTTGGAAATGCTGCAACACGCTATCGCGTCTTGCTTTTAAAGGCCAAGCTTAAGCGACCTCCAACTTTTCACTCTCTCTCGGTCCCTAGTCATTGCTGCGCATGCGCCACTAGTAGCACCGAGCCACAGGTGTTCCGCGGCTGCGCTGCGCCGTGCCTTTAATCAAAATCCAACTTTCAATGTTTAGTTTTCCCTTATTTCCCTCCCTCTTTTATCCCTTCCTTTACGGCGCGGTTCGGGTGTCCGCTGAGATATGTGAGACGGTTACTGTGCCATTTCTTTTCCTCAAAAACCTAACAAAAGAAGTGAGTCGAGGGCGTTTATAGAGTTCATTGGCGTTGACAACTTTGCAAAGGCCGTTCATTTTCACAAAGAAAAGGCGCTCAACCATATGTGTGGGTCAGTGGAGACCTCAATCTCGCTTTCATGTACTTAGTGTTGGTGTCCAACTGAAAAGCCTGCTTTGCGTTCCGCATGCTGGATAGAGAGAGAGATAAAACATTTATTATTTCATTGAAGTGTTCTACGAGTCAAGTAGGCGGACGCCTCAGTTCAGGACTGCGGTGGCTTGGGCGGATGCTTGGACCAGTCTGATGATGCGACACTGGTCCTCCAGACTATTGCTGGTCAGGGCTGCCTCCCACTGCTCGTATGATGTCTGTAATGTTTTAGATGAGGTGGTTTTTGGGGACAATTCCAGGAAATGTGAAACAGCGTAGGCTTATCGCCGCACCATGGACAGAAGGGGCGGTATTTGGAAGGGTGAATGAAGCTGTACAAGTACAGGTTAGGGAAGGTATTCGTTTGTATTCGCCTCCAAAATGTGGCTTCTTCTGTGGTGAGTTTATTATGGGGAGGGGGATATATTTTACGATCTAATCTAAGCATCTCCAGCCGTTCCCCATAGTTTGATGGTAGAGGGGTGAGGTACGGGCAAGGATCCGCTCGGTTTGTTAGCTCACGAGCTAGATTGTTTGCCGCCTCGTTGCCTTCAAGACCTGAATGGCCCGTGGTCCAAGTAATGTTACGGTGGCGTTGAAGTGTAGGTGAGTGGCCCGACGGTATGAGTAGAGCCGCTGTCATTTTTGGGACTCTCCCTGTAACGCTATATTGACAGGCTCGCTTCGAGTCAGTTATTATGTGAGCTGATTTGTCCGCCAGATCACAATGCCTTATGGCAAGGGCGATGGCGGAGGCTTCCGCCGCGACAGGATCCTCAGCCCGGAGTGAAGCACTCGTCAGTAGTTGAAAATTGTGGTCAAGGGCGACTGCAACAAAGATGCTCGGTTCAGTGTACGCCGCCACGTCTACATAGACTGCTTTGCGATCTGACTCTAGACGCCGGCGTAGATGAGTGACCCTAGCCTCCCGTCGGCCTTTGTGAATTTCTGGATGCATATGTTTTGGGAGCGGAGCCACCGAGATCTGTCCTCTTATGTTTGCAAGTACGCAAGTGTGTCGCCAGAACTCTTGTAGATCTCGTGGTGTACCAATGCGCTGAAGAATGGCTCTTCCGGTGGTGGTCTGTTGGAGTCGGGCTCTCTGCGATGCTAAGACCGCATCTCTGATCTCCTCAAAGGTGTTGTGGACTCCAAGCTTGATTAGACGTTCGGTCGAGGTGCTTAGAGGAAGGCCGAGAGCTGTTTTGCACGCCCTGCGAATGACAGTGTCGGCCTGCTTAAGTTCTCCCTTTGTGAGATGATGATACGGAAGGCCGTATGCTATTCTGCAGATAACCAAGCACTGTACAAGACTAGTGTCTTCCTCGCGCATGCCTTTCTTGTGGCGTGTTATACGACGAATCATACGTGTAATTTGGTGGGTGGTTGTTTTGAGAGTTTTTATGGTATGTCCTGCGCGTAGGTTACTTTGAATCCAAAGCCCGAGAATTGTAATGACCGAGACCTCTCGAATCTGTTGGCCTTCTACATAGAGATCTATTGGTCCACAGTTTTTGTAATTTTGACCGTGCACCCTGACTACTTCTGACTTCTCCGGTGCACAGCGAATGCCACTACTAGCGGCAAATGTTTCGACAGTCGATGCCGCTTCCTGTATGGCTTGTCTCTTCTGTGCAAGGGATCCCTTAGTCGTCCAGATAGTTATATCGTCTGCATACAGTGTAAATCCTATATCGGATAATTCCTGCAGCCGACGGGCCAATCCTGTCATGGCAATATTGAATAAGAGGGGAGAGATGATTGATCCCTGCGGAGGGCCCTTGTTTGGCATTGGTATGGTATCTGATCTGGCATTTCCAATTCAAATGTTGCAGTGCGGTCCGTGAGGAAAGCTCTAATGCAGTTAAAGATCTTCTGACCACATCCCAGGGAGTTCAGTTCGCGGAGGATAACTTCGTGTGAGACATTGTCAAAAGCTCCCTTAAGGGCAAGCGCCAGGATCAGATGCTCGCTTCCTCTTGGGATACCTTTAAGAACTTCCTCCTTAAGCAAGAGAAAGGCGTCCTGGGTTGAGAGACCGCGCCTGAAGCCAATCATTGACTGTGGAAAGAGATCCCTGTCCTCAATGAAATTCACGAGGCGGTTTTAGATAACTCGCTCATAGAGCTTCCCGAGACAGGATGTAAGGGAGATTGGTCTTAATGTTTCAAGGGTGGGCCGCGTTCCGGCCTTACAAATTGTGACAACCTCTGCATGTCGCCACTCGTTTGGGATCGTCCTTCTTCCCACAGGCCATTAAGGTAGTCGGTCATTTGCTCAATATCTTTTGAGCTAAGGTTTCTTATCATTGCGTTGGTCACTTTGTCTGTTCCTGCGGCTGTATTGCGTTTGGCGGCTCCTACTGCCGCATATACTTCAGCCACCGTGATGGGCTCGTCTAGATCAGTGTTCAGAGCTCCTGTGTATTGAAGATTTCATGGCGGGATTGTTTGAGTGCCAATGTAATGGTCTTGTAGGGCTTGTTTCAATTCCTGATCTTTTCCTTGAAATTTGTCAGCAAATTCTTGCAACGTGCGAATGACTGTGGTTTTCGTTTTGTTCGGATCAATTAAGCTTCTTAGTATGGTCCAAGTTTGCGAGGTGGTGAGTGTGCCTTTGAGGGAGGCACAAAAATCTATCCAGTATTGCTGAGCGAGTTGCGTTGCGTACTCCTGGGCTTGTTCGAAAAGTTCTGATATCCTAAGTCGGAGTCTGCGGTTTAACCTTTGCTTCTTCCATCTGCGGACGAGACTACGACGAGCCTCCCACAAGTGTAGGAGGTGACGATCTACTTCCGGGCTTTTCTTTGTGCGCGGTATACTCTGTGTGCTAGCTTTGCAAGCTTCCCTGATGTGTTCACTCCAAGTTTGTATGTCTTGGATGCCTTCTTTGGGTGCGGGACGCCTGCGATAAGTTTCCCAATCCGTAATATTGAGTTCACCGAGCGTTCGGCGAAGTTTAGACGTTGGCACTGACGTACTAAGCTGGATAGGCAGCACGCCCTCCCTGCCACCCTGTGGGCGTGCAGTTAATGGTTGATCGTGAAAGATTGATCACGAAATGAACGCTGCGGCATAGCTATTGCTGCAGTGCTGCTTGTAAGCCACAACGCTGTCAGCGCTAATGCATTCAGGCCACATCTCTCTCTCACCACCGTCACATGTATCAAAGCACGAATGGCTTGTCCGCACATCCAGATAGCCAGTTATGCGTCCTTCCTTTCGTCAAAGCCATTGCCGTCTAGAACATTGTCAACGCCAACGCCAAAGAACACAGTGAACGCCGACATCTTTCGCTTTCTATTTCCTGGATTAGCTCCGCTAATGCACATTAATTTTCTTTTGGGTAATTCCATCGTGCTTCGTTCTTTCGCTTCTCAGCTCGTGGCCGTAACCCTGAACAGAGCAGGCAGGCGCTGAGATAGGCCGTTGGTTAAAGCGCATCGCTTCTTTACTCCGCACAGCGTTCGAAAGAACTTGTCTAATTGCTCCATCCCTCTATTACTCTGGCTTTCCTGCTACAATAAGTGCCGCGCTCAACAGTTCACGTCGCGTAAAAGCGATTCATTTGCAAAAGGCGTTTCACTTGGCCTGTGAAAGTCACAATACCGTTAACACGATTCTCTCTGTTATTAATGTCCATACCTGACATTTAGAGCACCAGGAACTTAATCCCTTCTGTGTTACGGTGTAAAACTGATGCATGCAATTGTTTGTTGAAATTAGTCTGCTTTATGTGCTGTGTGCAGGCCTGCAGGCAATCACTAGAAGACAACGCAGTTCCACCCTTGCGTGCACGAGCAGCATCAGCTTAAAAAATCATCCGAACGTTTTCAAACTGCACAGCGCTCTTTTCTATTCTGTACGCCACCCCCCTTTAAAACTGCGACAGGAAACGGGGAGTTTTCTGGAGGCCGAGTTACACATGGTGGATTCGTGATGCAGCCGTGCGCTTTCTTCACCGCAAGTGTGTCGACAGGCGCAGTACTGCACGCAACAATGCGACAAGATCTGTCCTCGCTATGATTACCAGAGGACGTGTCTCGTGATGTCCTTACCGTAGTCGTGAACACGACTGATGGTGGATGAGGGTGGTAACTACCTCTTCGCCAGTGTACTTGCTATTATGTCACGATTTAAGACGGACAATGCGCGTCCTTTTTACTTATATGTATATTTGTGATGGTTTTTTCGTGGCTCATGGCACCAACGTTTTCTGTATTGCTCCTCCACACCGTCTGTACCTTTCTACGGAATGGGCTGTAAAAGTAAAGAGAACTTTTTCTCTTTGTCCTGAGTAGTCACATTTTGTTGATTCTCAATGAGAGCAAAAAATATTAGTAAACAATTAGCAGGACAATCAGCACTTTTTAAAGCGAGATACACCGACAGGTTTTCTGGCATTTTTTTATTTATTTATTTATTTATTTATTTACTTATTTATTTATTTATTTATTTATTTATTCATTTATTTGCACACCCTAAGGCCCCTCAATTGGATTACTTAGAAGGGTATGTTGAATACAAAAACCTTCACAGTGCAGGCAAATGCATTAATACTCTAATACCTAGTAAAAAGGCGCCATGTATAAGACAGCGAAAGAGAAAACAGATACAGACACTGACCGTGCAATAAAAACATAATAAAGCAATTACTGATTAGACACTTTTAGTTGGACTTACGCAGTGAGCTTGCGCACGCAACGACGCTGCGGGTAACAAATGCGCATGCGCAGAACGCAACGTCTCTAGCCGCAAGTTGCGGACGCGCGCCCACTATAAAGCACAGCGTAGCGTACGCAACGTGGGACGCTACGTGCTGCGTAGAGAACATGGCGGCCATCATCTCTCCCGCTTCGGAATAAATACATGTCGCCGCGGGATTCTCTTACGCAGTAGCACGCTCAAATTCTAGCGGTTCGCTTTTATTTCGCCTAATCTTGCCAACACGTACCGGTATAAGCGATAACTATAGCCCTTGTTTTTCAGATAATTAGGCGATTTTCAAGCTCCTAGGCATAACTAAATGCAGAGTGTTTTCCTCGTTGCAACGACACCTGGCGAAGCAGTTTTCTAGCTTTTAGTCAGTTCTTACATTTTCTTCGGTTTGCATAGCTTTTCTTCGAACAAAAAAAAAGGCTCACAATGCATTCACCCTAGTTATCAGTAATCACGGATGAAAATTTCTTCAACCTTGCGTTGGTGTGCTTTGACGTCTTGTCACTAGATGGCGGTACTGTTTACACGAGCGCAGGAGGGACGCTACGGCACGGCCAACTAAATGTTTCGTATTTAAGCTATTCACAGCGTACGCAACGCAGTAAGAGATGCGTACGCAAGCTTACTGCGTACGCCCCGTCTAAAAGTGTCTATTGACATCCACCCGAGCGCTGCCATACAGCTACAAAAAATAGCTATACAGTTTTCTCGGAAAATTCGCAGTTAAAGAAGAATAATTCCAGGTCCGGGATTCAAAACCCGGGACCACCGCTTCACCGGAGCAGTCGCTCTACCCACTGAGCTAACCGGGACGGCAAGCGCACGGTAGGGCGAGAGCAAATTGATCAGTTACCTTATTATTGATCAACTCTCTTATTACATATCTACCCCACCTTGGGGGATTCACCTACAACATTTGACCAACACTGTTTCCACTTCCAGTTATTGATCAATTACATTATTATTGATCAACACTCTTATTACAAATCTACACCACCTTGGGGTATTCACCTAAAACATTTGACCAACTCTGTTCCCACTTCCGAGTTATTGATCAATTCGCTCTCGCCCTACCTTAAGGTTGCCGTCCCGGTTGGCTCAGTGGGTAGAGAGACTGCTCCGGTGTAGCGGTGGTCCCGGGTTCAAACCTCGGCCCAGGCCGAATTTTTCTTTTACTGTGAAGTTCTTTAAAAAGCTGTATAGCATTCCTTTCTCGCCGTATGGCTGTGCTTGTGTGGATATGTCATCGAGTAATTACTCCCTTATTACAAACCTACTCCACTTCGGGGGAATCCCCTAAAACATATTTGACCAACACTGTTCCCACTTCGATTTATTGATGAACTCGTTCTCGCCCTACCATAAGCTTGCCGTCCGGGTTAGCTCAGTGGGTAGAGCGACTGTTCCGGTGAAGCCCTGGTCCCGAGTTTGAACCCCGGACCAGGACGAATTTTTCTTTAACAGCGAAGTTTCTGAGAAAGCTGTATAGCTTTCCTTTGGAGCCACATGGCTGCGCTCGGGTAAATGTCAATGAGTAATTACTCCCTTATTACAAATCTACTCCACCTTGGGGGATTCCCCTAACATATTTAGCCGATAAAAACATATTACTACAAAATAAAAGTGAAATGAACAAAAGAACGTCACGAGAACACTTTTGTTGTTTTTTATTTTACATCACTTAAATGAAAAACAAAAAACGAGCACTCCTCGCAGCGCTGAATGCAACGGAAAAATTAACATTAAATGCCTTGAGATCTCTAGAAAAAATGAAGCGCTGATTGAAAAGAATGAAAATCGTTCATAGTAGCAGCGTAAGATGGTAATGAATTCCACTGAGCTGCTGAGAGTGCAAGATGTCAATTGGGGTATTTTTCATAGTGAACAAACACTGGTTTGCTTTGTAAGCGTGATATATCCTAGTCAAACTGTGAAGGGCTGGGAAAATACGTGAAAGCGAAAGGGAGCTCACAGGCGGACGGTACAATGAACAGACAGAGAATAAAACTTAAACTGGGCAAAATCGGTTTCTAATGCTAGCCCTTCACAATTTTTGTACACGTTACGACCTATAAAAAATAAAACCACCAGTACATAATCTCGTCCATGGAGTAATATAAAATTTTCATCCTCACCTGATAACCTGCGCCACGCGATGGTCTACAGCTATCGCCTTACTTAATCGCGTGTCTTTTTTCTGGATACGAGGCCTAAGGACCTCTACAAGGATGTCGGTGACAGACGCAGGCAGCTGCCGACAAGTGAACAAGCCAGTGAGGTGATAGCGCTTCCCATATTAGAGTCACGAGTAAGCTCACATGAACTCACTCTCTGTAATACTCCACGTCCCGGTCCCGAAGCAGCAGCAGGAGGTTGCAGCCTTGGCCCAAGCGTACGAGTTGCTTTAAAGATGGACGCACCAACCACCGCCTCCGGCGCGTACTGATCCTTCATCTGCCTTTTGCCACTCTTCCAGCGTAGGAACTACAGTGTTTCACAGGAGAATCGTAACTATCTCCTCCTCCTCTGAAAGGTCGCCATTACATCTCCGCTACAAGCTCACACGCGGGAATTGAAACGTGAAACGAGGACTGTGATAAAACAACGCAAGCCAGTGTGCAGCCGCGCAACCGACGACAGACACGCGATCTGGGGGGCTCACGCGCGCTCTGCTCCGATAGAAAAGAAATTGCTGTCAGACCTCGCTGCTGTCTTGAAAAAGCGAGAAGCAGCCGCAGTCCTGCGTCGGTTCTGCCGTCGCGGGGGGGGGGGGGGGGGGGGAGGGGTGGGGGTGGGGGGGGGCGCAAATGATAACAGGCTCCTTTTTCCCCGACGAAACAAATTCGCTTTGCTCGCCGGCGTAACGAGGAGCCGAGATTGCCTGGCAGATGAGCAGCGAGTCACATTTCTTGCACGAAGGGCGTTCTAATTAAAAACTCTCGTTGGTTCTGGTAAAGCATGCAGGTGCGTTGTTAACTCAATTCTAAAACATTGACACGGGCAAGTGAAATCTACATTAGGATGCCAAGACAGAAACTACATAATATAAAAATGTTAAGCGGCAGAAAGCTAAGTTTCATATTTGACTTAGAAAAGAAGGAAAAAGGGCATCCAGGATGGTCTTAGTATGCATTATTATTAGCAAATAAAAACAGCACAAAAGTGAAACCATATCAGAATTCAGAAATCAAAATATCGATCATATTCAAAAGCATTCAACAGCAACCGCTTAGGAGTGCAGTAGCAGCAAAAAGAAATGACACCGTTTTTTCACCTTAATAGACCAGATTGACGGCTGTAGTCATACAAGAAAATTTCGCTCATACCCTTTTGTCATACCAAACTATCGCGCAATTGAAATGGGCCGTTTCCGTCGTTCATCTTATTTGTCTCTTTTCGCGCAGATTCTCCAGAGGTGCACGCATGGTAATGGCGATAGCACTCTCTTTTCCATCGGTAGCTCCTCGGTAGCTCATCTGCGCGTTCTCGGTAGCCCGCGCTGCTTACGTCTATCACAATACCCGTCTTGACCACAAAGTCCGGCCAAAGAATTACAGGCACGTAGGAACTGGGGAGATGAACGAGTCGTTGTCGCCTCACCCGTCTTCTCAGCCTAGCGGCACCGCTTGAATGTGTTGTGCCTCTCGCAAGGCGAAAAGTGTCATTTCACTCTCTCAACCTTATATTATTGTCGCGTGGATGGTTTAACACCTCTTCACCGAACAGAGAGATACGCGAAAGAGAGAGAGAGAGACTCTTTAATGAAGAAACAGAATTTAGCCGGCGTTTCAATATCGCTGGCATGCTACTCTGCGTAGGGAGGGGAATTTGGAGAGATACGCGCTTGCCCCTGTAACCAGCAACCCGGTGAACTTCCTTCGAGCTATCGTTAACTCGAGGAACGGCGCTGGCATGTGGGGGCAACCTTCCACGGGACCAGCAAAGCCCGCCAGGGATCCACGAGCTGCTCTAAGTGAATTGTGCGAATGTTACATATACCTGGAGTTCCTGCTGGCAGATGAAACGTTTTGTTTGGCAAACTTCTTTATTTGGAGGGAATAATAGTACGACCTTATGCCAGAATAGAAAAGTGTACAACAGCTGTATTTTATCGGTACTCACCTACGGGGAACAAACGTGGAGGCTAATGAAAAGGTTCAGCTTAAGTAAACCACAACGCAGCGAGCCATGCGAAGAAAAATGATAGCTGTAACGTTAAGACACCGGAAGCGGGCAGAAAGGTGAGGTAACAAACGCGCTTTAATGACATCCAAGTCGAAATCAAGGGAAATAAATGGGCTTGAGCAGGCCATGTAATGCGATGGCAAGATAGCCGCTGGTCCTTAAGGGCAACGGAGTGGATTCCAAAAGAAGGTAAACGTAGCAGGGGGTGGCAGGAGGTTAGGTGGGCAAATGAGACTAAGAAGTTTGCAGGCATAGGGTGGACGCAGCTGGCAAAGGAAAGGGATAATTGGAGAGACGCGGGAGAGGCCTTTGCCAAACAATGGGTGCAGTCACGCTGATGAGGATGATGAACAGTAAAACTCCAAGTAAAAATCACACTCAAGAAGTAAAAAGAACGAGCGTGGCTATTTCTCAATGCAGGCACTCTCCTCAGTTGCAAAAAAGAGCCGAAATAGCTTGAATTAAACAATTGAACACTCCATTTCCGCAGTAACACATACCTGCCACTTAAGATTGGAAAAAGTGAGACGCTTATTCAGAACACGAGGCAAATGACCAAGGTTTCAACTGGAAGGAGCAGTTTATGGGCGTCCGGCTCATATGGTAAGAACCAGCTCCATGTTTCCCTTGGGGACTCCACTACAAATGTTGGCAGTCGCGCTCTACAGACGGCATAAAAAAAGGCCGTGGTAACCGGGGCGAACAGACAGGAAAACATCCGTGCGTGCAATGGGGAGTTGGCTACATGCGGGATGAATGCTCGGACACGTTTCCCACAAAGTGTACTCAAGGGTTCATGGAAAAATAGCAAGAATGCAATGACGTGAAAGAAAGACTTCCAAAGTCAGCTAACAAAGGAGTCACCACACACAGGTTAGTGCTGATATACCGCTGCACAACTGTGCATGCCCACATTTAACACGATCTTTCATAATGTTTTGATGGTAATCATAATTAGGAAATGCTTCCTTTTTCATCTTCATTTTGCGATCAGCGTTTACATTTCTACGATTTAATTCGCTTAATTCCAAAGCCGTTTACATCTAAAAACAAATAAAACTTCCAAACCGACTGCGGCCGTTCTATTAATAGAAAAAATAAAACAGACACAACGCCTTAATGCGCTGGTCTTTTAATTCATTCTTTTAATAGATGCGAAGCCGCCGCTGTGGATGACCCGAAACACACGTTTTCGATCGCAGCCGCAGAGGTCGCATTTCGATGGAGGCGAAATGCTTGAGTCCTGCGTACTGTGCGATGTCATATAAAGAACGCCAGGTGGTCGAAATTATACGGAGCCTTTCATTACGGCCTTCTTGCCAGCTGCAGTCACTTTGGGACGTTAATCTCCATAAAACCAAACCAATTTTTCGTACACTTCAAATGAGTTCAGTTTATGTAAATAAAAGAACAAACGTATAACAATGCGGATTGTTCTGATATGTGCACAATGCTCACATTGCATCGTGCACTCTAAATGCATTTACAAAGCGCAGAGCAGAGCTGTGATTGCCAGAGCATAATTTTGCCGTTTTTCTGAGTGAATTCTTTCTCCTCAGTCAGTCTAGCGTTGTGCCGCTGCCATTGCACCAGGTCTAAAGCTTAGACCGTCCTGCAGGTCTTCCTCTCAACAGTAGGTCCAAGCTAAGTTACCTAGTTGCACCTCAGGTGCTTTGCGCTCACACATATTTGAAGAGGCCTAAAAGCCCAGATGCTCGTAAGGATCATGTCGCAGAGCAGCATTCACGTTGAGTACATGGCGGGAAGTCAGCCGTAAAGCTTTCTGTCCTGATAGAAGATTTCTCGCGTTGGACTCGAGGACTACCGGACGAAGAGCCCAGTTCGCTGTTTTACGTTTATGTGCATGAATTGGAATCGTTAGCGTTAATCAAATACAGAGGCTTGTTTCTCAGGAAATGATTAAGCTTTTTACATATAAGCAACAAACAGATACGAGAAATTCAACTTTTGAGAGGCCGCCTCCTTGCAGCCGTATTTATCTCACGGCCGACGATAACCAACGGCGTAAGCGGACATCGCCCAATCTTCTTCACATATCTGCTCTAACAAGGAATTCAAAGACAAGTAACAAAAACAAACCGACTATAATGAGCACTTCATATAGAGTGTCTGCGACTTCACAAAACAAAAGCTGAATCGGTATTCTAGGGCATGCAATCAAATTGCGCTGTCGCATAGAATTGTAGCATTTGCGGTCCATAAAAAATATGGATTGTTTACCTAATGCTACGTGAATCGCGAACTTCGAATCTTTCAGCACACCGTGAATCTGCATCGCGTACTCGACTTCTTGAAGCCCCTGTGCGTGCGATTGTGGTACTTCACCTACTGCAGTTTCAACTCCTCCGAGTACAATGCCATGTAAAAACCGGCAAAATTTTCTGCCAACGTCACCAGGATACAAGGCCTACCTGCCGCTACCGTGATGTCATGAGATAAAGGCAGATGGTTTCCCCAAGTGCTCGGCAGTGGATAGAGAATCGGAAAAATTTCTTGGTGTGTGTCTGCGAGATCTCTAATCGCACGCGTCACTTTGCTTGTTAATGAAGTCTCTTAAAAGCGCGGAAGAATTTTACAGAATTTGAATCCAGTTCAGTGTTTTTGTGGCCATGTAAAAGCTGCTGATGACGTATTTTCGATCAGCGCAGCGAATGGCGGGAATAAAACTTGGCGCACACAAAATTACTTTTGGTAAATTAAGGCAGCTCACTGAATAATTATCACCTGATAATAGGGTCATGCCCGACAGTGTTCATCCGACCCATCTTGGGAACAGAGTAATTTTGCCAATTGAACATATCTTAATGCCGATTGCCTGAAAAAAAAAAGACATTTTGAAACTCCGCTAATCTTGAACAAATATGCTGTGACGTCTGTGCTAGTACAAATAAAAATAAATAATAAAAGTTCCTGATGATGCTTCCTTTGCAAGCAGCACAGGGGGTAATTGCTGCGAAACATTAATTATAATGGTGACGGAGAAAGTAAACGTACAAGCCGAACGCGAAAGCATTATTCTGTGTGAGAGGGCGCGGAATGGGGCAGGTATTTCTACTGTGGAGTGCTTCGGTGCGTTGATGACAATCTTTATAACTTTCTAATTACAAATAATTTTTCTTTATCGATTAACCAGAAGGTGCGCATTGTTCTGTTCAACAGTTGTGGAACTTGCTAGCTCCGTTTCTTACACACCACAGAGATGATTAAAAACTCCTGACCCATTCGAACCGTTCCGCAGTATCAGTTCTGACTTACATTTTGTGCTCGCTGATACTTGGCCTGCGAACACAAAGTCAACTACCTTACTCTGGCGCCGCACCCAGAGCGCCTGCGCCGACTATTTACAGAGGCAACTTATGTCCGATTAAACATGCTCAATCAGTCGAAGAAAAATGAATGTACAAAAATGCTGGGGTGGCGCCCGGTGCGTGGCCGAAAGAAAAAGAAAGATATGATATGGGATAAACGCGTTATAAGAGCTTCTTCGCCTGAAAAACTTGAAAATTGGCTATCATGCAGTTATTGTGATAGAGGTCACCAGCTTACTATGGCAATTTGTTTCTGTGCAGTAATTGTTGTGACCATGTAAATATCGAGACGGTTCTTTAGCGCTTGTCACAGTTACCTTTTGTTTTCGCTCTCCTAACAATAGTGCCCCATTATTGCTTAATAATATTAAATTTCGATGTGGTGTTTATTTTCTGTTTTAATAGTGCATTTGTAGTGCAAACTTTATTCCTGTACAAGATGAAATAATGAAGAAAGGACTGTGGATCGGACATGTTATTCGAATAGGAAATTAACGACAGCTTTTCGCGGCAGCAGTTTGGATTCTAAAAGGACCATGTGCTGAAGTATGGCAGGTAGTCAGGTGAGGAGGTCAGTTTACGAAATTAGCCAAAATACAACGGCAGCAGCTCGCGCACGGAAAGGCGGGTTGCAGTCTGATTGGAGAGATCATGTCCTGGAGCGCAGGAGACATGAGTCACGATAAATTTGATTGCTTGCAGCGCTTTTTTGTTCATGTATTTTGGTACTACACTTGTGAAACAAAGAAAAAAAATGGCGCATAGACAAAAATTCTATGAGTGCCATGGCACGTGATTTGGGTAAAAAAATACAGACAGCACCATGCGAGCGAATATTTTCTGCCGGCAATTGTGCCACGTAGACCACAGGATATAGATGACAAAAATAATCAAAAGAAATTGAGCTACTAAATAATTCCTCCCTTTAACTTCCGTTGACGATTGCATACTCCATGGCAGGTGCCTCATAGCAAGCCACGAGGTCACGGCCGTGAAACCGGCGGCTTTTGCTGTCCCGTGCCTGCGTTGTTTTTCTCACATGTGGAATGTATAGCACAGCTGGTGCTTCCTGTCACGTAGGCTCGGAGAGAGATTTTTTTTTTCTCCGCGCATGTGTGATCCCCACTAGTACACTTTAGCCGCGACAACTGGCACACGTGAACGTAAGCACATCTCGTAATCCTTTACAGGCTATTAGTAGAGTTACGCGTTTAGTGCCCGCGTTTACCTTTTTAGAAAAATAGCCTTTAATGAATACCTTTGAAAGTAAACATAATGTGATAAACCAGTGACATTTATGGAAAGCCATACAGACTGCCCTTTCACATTTGAATTCCTCGTACATTTAGTGAATATAGACTACATGTGTTCGAACGCAGGCAGTGGAAATTACTAGAAATTAAAGAACGCCAGTGACATGCTGGAGCGTGGCGAATGAGGATGCAGCTGCAAATCTACTCGAGCTTCGCCCATAAAGTCATGCCGGAATGATTTGTCACAACTTGGTATCAGACTTGTAGACAGTCACTCTGAGCTTGCACCTAAACCTCAAAACCAGCAAATAAACCACCAACCTTAGTAGGTTTGATATGGTTTATGAGATTTGATGGTCCAAAGCTGCTCAGTCTACGAGAGACGTCGTAGACGTGGGCTCAGGGCAATTTGCACTATGCAGGCATCATCACCGTGCACTGCCATCGCACAGTACAAGGACCAATAGCATTTCACCTCCATCCAAATTCGACCGCCGTGGCCATAGTGGAACGCGCGTGTTTCTTGTCAGCATCCGAGCAGCAAAACCTCAGAGCCACCGCGGAACCTTAGCAGGATGTTGGGTTCTAATATCTGCAGGTCTTCAAAAATCCACCTCAATGGAGCGAACAACTCCTTACTTTTGTAGTTTTGTGATGCAATTCAGGCTTTATTGATTATTTTTTCAACTTGTATTTGCTTCATTTTCCCCGAATGGATCTGTTTGCGCATCATGTGCTATGGCTACGAAATCCTCTGTGTAGCAGGAAAGGAGCTCACACCCATGACACCTCTGAAATCCTTCCCGACATGCTTGTCTTCATTAATGCACTGTTTTAATCTACATCAGCTTCCGCGTACAGCCTAGAGGATGTGAATATTTTATCTGACCTTGTGTTTGTATTCTAAACGTTCTCTTCTCTTGCCATTGTGAGGAGGCGCACTTGAGCGTTCATTTTTCAGAATGGCACACTCGGAGGTGGAAACTCTGCCGGAGGTGCTCGAGCAACCTGACGTGTACGACAGAAACGACCATCGCCACGAAAAAGCAGTGGCCGAAATCCTGGACACGTTTCACAAAGCGTTCAGGCCTTGCGAAAACGAGCTGCAACAATCCATTGACGTCGAATGCGGTCCCGGAGGTTTCAAGCAAGGGCATGCTTACCACCCAGTTTAAGCTTAAGCGAACGCCTAACTGCTCGGACAACTAGCATTTGGAGTTGACCACTACTCGCCAATAATTACTTTTCTCATACTTTAGTCACAACTTAATGTTTATGCTGGTGATACCGTCTTCTAAGCGATTCAGATAGTTAGAAGTAAGCAAATCAAACCTTCCGCAAGGTTAGCGTTTGGGATTAGAGTTCTTTATTAATACTGATGTAGTGAGACAATACCATGCAGCTATGGTAAATGATTTTCAAATCTATGGTGTGCTCTAAATACAATTCTACGAATTCCTGGACGTATTATAAGTCATCATCATCATCAGCCTGACTACGCCCACTGCAGAGCGAAGGCCTCTCCCATGTATCTCAAATTAACCCTGACACGGTGGATAATTTTACCCTGCATTTATTCGCACAAGGCAAAAAACAAAAAAATGAAAGTGAAAGCGAAGCCTGGCACGGCAATGGCTAAAAGGCACTCCACGCGTTGGTAGACTCCTCCTACCTTCAGCGTTGACTTCAAAAAAAAAAAGGCGGGAGCCGGGACTTTTAATCCAATTTAAATTAGAGAAATCGGCCGCCCAGGACAACAATTCAAATTCTCTAAGAATGCTTAGAACGTGTACGTGGAGCTCCCGCGGTAAAAAGATGAGTTCAGATTCTTCTTTTGTGCACCTTTAAGGCGTATTTTAGCGTTTGCCACATATGCTCGCGCCAGAACACTATTAAACCTTCAAGGTGCTCTCATCTGGATTGCATTGTCTACCGACGCGTCTAGCATGGCATCTTTTTTTCATTTTCATGAACCAATATTTATTCCACGCATAATACAAACAGATGTATTGTCACATCTCTGCGAATAGTTGTTGCCCTGTTCTTGTTTCCGATCATTGACGGTTCTGACGTCAACATTTAGTGTCTTTGTGGGGTTTCTGCAAGCAAATTTGTATGGCACGTTTAAATTTGTGGCGGACCGAGTTTTCAAAACTATTGCTACTTGACTCGTAGAACACTTCAATGAAATAAGAAATGTTTTATCTCTCTCTCTCTCTTGCGGATTGGAAAATGAAGTCGCTACCTTCATACGCATTGTATATCACGACTGAGAAGGCGTGTCGTCTGCTTTACTCATGGAACGCATGCGGAGCTGCAATAATAATAATAATAATTGGTTTGGGGGGGAAAGGAAATGGCGCAGTATCTGTCTCATATATCGTTGGACACCTGAACCGCGCTGTAAGGGAAGGGATAAGGGAGGGAGTGAAAGAAGAAAGGAAGAAAGAGGTGCCGTAGTGGAGGGCTCCGGGTTAATTTAAACCACCTGGGGATCTTTAACGTGCACTCACATCGCACAGCAAACGGGCGCCTTAGCGTTTTGCCTCCATAAAAACGCAGCCGCCGCGGTCGTGTTCGAACCCGGGAACTCCTTATCAGTAGCCGAGCGCCTTAACCACTGAGCCACCGCGGCGGGTCATGCGGAGCTGCTGAATATGAAATCAGTTCCCATCTGCCATTCCAACATGCTTGCTCGAATTCAAGGCCAATAACGCTTGGAAACTCTCGTTCGCTCAAAGTAGTTTTCTGTCTGTAATTACTCTTTTTTTTTTCTTCTACCATCGCTCTGTGCATAATATTGCCTATATTTTGCAAACAAGCACTTAAGCTTCTGCTACCAACCGCTTTATCAATCTCGCGTTTTAATTAACTGCTGTCCTAACTTTTTATGTTCTTTCACTTTTTGCTAGAAAGCCATGCACGCAATCCAATCAGCAAAGTTTTTTGTTCTTCTTGAATTAGTTGTTTATACAGGACGTATTCAGATGCTATGACACGCCATTGCCCTTGTCGATATTTCTTTCCAGCTGCTTTGAAACCGGCTGACAGTTGTCAATTGAGATGGCACCCAGGCGAAAGTGGGCTAGCCTCAAGCATAGCCGCAGTGAAGCGGGAGCATCTGTTCAGACAGTACTCTCCAATGGCGTCCTGTTGAAATGTGCATCACGTGCACTTGGATAGTAATCAAATATGCCGACGATATCTCGACCAGCTTTTCTAAAGAGCAAATGTACTTTTATTTTTGACAATTTATGAGATATGCAGCAGGTGCTAAGTTTCGAATTCCAGGCTTGTGGACTGAGGCCCGCAGATTGCCAAGCGAGTGAAGTATACTGGCAGATTTCCCTTAGGCGGCTTCAAGTCTTAGCAGCAGTTTTCTCCTTCACTCCACGTAGTTTGCTTATGAACAATCACTCGTTTAGAGAAGGTGATCGGCTCCCGCGTGTACTAGACAGAACGTCAATGTCTTGCCGTGCCAGAATGGAAACGGGATCGTTTAAAAACTTATACAGTTGTGGCGTTTCAACTTAGCATTTTATTGTATAGGGTGTCCCTGTTATCTTTTGATATTGTTTAAGAATATAAAAAAATGAAATGAAAATTGGTTTTGGGGGACAGGAAATGGCACGGTATCTGCCTCACATTACGGCAGACACCTGAACCGCGCCGTAAGGGAAGGCATAATTGAGGGACTGATAGAAGAAAGAGGCGCCGTAGTGGAGGGCTCCTGACTAATTTCGACCACCTGGGGATCTTTAACGTGCACTCACATCGGACAGCACACGGGCGCCTTTGCTTTTCGCCTCCATCGAAACGCGACCGCCGAAGTCGGTCTCGAACCCGGGTTCTCCGATCAGCAGGTGACCGCCTCTGAGCCACCGCGGCGGAATTTAAAAATAAGCCGAGGGACTCGAAGACGACGTGCCAAATGCATTTCGCTGGCTATTGTATGCAGCAAGTCACTAGTTTTTGTAATCTACTTAATTGTACAATTAGTCAAGATTAATTAACCAACTTCGGAATCAACAACGCTAGTCAAAAAATTCTAATCTTAAAGTTGCAGAACGCTCCGGAAAACAAAACATCCGACTGCGCAGTTTCAAACTTTGTAGCTATTACGTACAAAAAATACCACGTGATATGCCTTCTTGTATATCGTGATTGCAGTGCTCTCAAACATTCCGCGTACAAGCGAAAAATCATTTAGCCGGGTGTTCTGCCAATTAAAAGGCCACAGGGCAGCGACGCAGCAGCTGGCTGTGCGATTTCCGCCAGCAGTATGCTTACCTTGCGGCGACCGGTTCATGATACAGATAAGCAGACGCAGCACATATTGCTTCATCATCATCATCATCAGCCTAACTACACCCGCTGCAGGGCAAAGGCCTCTCCCATGTCTCTCCAATTAACACTGTCCTTTGCCAGCTGCGCCAACCGTATGCCGGCAAACTTCCTAATCTCATCCGCCCACCTAACCTTCTGCCGGCCCCTGCTACGCTTGCCTTCTTTTGGAATTCACTCTGTTGCCCTTAAGAACCAGCGGATACCTTGCCTTCGCAGTACATGCCCTGCCCAAGCCCATTGCTTCCTCTTGATTTCTACTAGGATGTCATTAACACGCGTTTGTTACCTCACCCACTGTGCCCGCTTCCGGTCTCTTAACGTTACACCTATCATTTTCCTTTACACGGCGCGCTGTGTGGTCCTTAACTTAAGCTGATCCCTTTTCGTTACCCTCCATGTTTCTGCCCCGTAGGTGAGTACCGGTAAGATACAGCGTTGTACACATTTCTCTTGAGGAATATTGGTAACCTGCTAATTCATGATCTGAGAAAACCGGCCATATGCGCTCCACTCCATTCTTATCCTTCTAGTTATTTCCATCTAATGATCCGGATAAGTTGTCACTACCTGCCCCAAGTAGACTTATTCCTTTACCACTTCCAGCACGTCGTTGCCATTTGTGAACTGCTGTTTCCTTCCTAGACTGTTGAACATTACTTTGGCTCTCTGCACGTTAATTTTTAAACACACCGTTCTGCTCTGCCTGTCTAACTCATTTATCATTCTTTGAAGCCCATCTCCTGAGTGATTTGGCAAGGAATGTCATCAAGGAATCGCAAATTACTTAGGTATTCTCCATGAACTATTATCCCCAACTGTTCCCAAGTCAGGCCTCGGAATACCTGCTGTAAACAGACGGAGAATAGCATTGGCGAGATAGTGTCTCCTTGCCTGACGCCCTTCTTTATTGGAATTTTATTGCTGACTTTATGGAGGACTATGGTAGCTGTACGGTTCCTATATATATATCTTCCAGTATATTGACATAAGGCTCATCTACTCCCTGATTCCGCAATGCCCGAGTGACTGCTGAGGTTTCCAATATACTTTCTCATAATCAATGAAGGCTATATATAGGGGTTCCTGATATTCTGCGCATTTCTCTATCATCTGATTGATAGTGTGAATATGATCTATTGTGGAATACCCTTTACGAAAGCCGGCCTGATCATTTGGTTCAATAAAGTCTAAGGTTGCCCTGACTCTATTAGCGATTACCTTAGTAAATACCTTGTAGACAACGGACAATAAGCTCATTGGTCGGCAGTTTTTCAAATCATTTGCATCTCCTTTCTCATTAATTAAGAATATATTTGCATTCTTCCAAGCTTCTGGTACGGTCGAGTTCATGAGGCATTGCGTATACAGGGTGGCTAGTTTTTCTAGCAGAATCTTCCCTCCGTCTTTCAACAGATCTGCTGTTACTAGATCCTCACCGGCTGCTTTTCCCCTTTGCATTGCTCCTAAGGCTTTCTTTGTTTCCTCTTTCGTTACTGGCAGGATGACCCATTGCTGTGCGCTACTGTCATTAACGTTCTAATTACACTGGCAACTGTATAGATTTGTGTAGAACTTTTGGACTACATAAACTAACTTATACATATTGCTAATGACATTGCCCTCCTTGTCTCTTAAACCATACATCAGGTTTTTACCTATTCCTAGTTTCCTCTTCCCCGCTTTTAGGCTACCTCCGTTCTTTAGAGCATGCTCGATTCTCTCCATAATAAACTTCCTTTTGTCGGCTACCTAGCGCTTATTTATTAACTTCGATAGCTCTGCTAGTTCTATTCTTTATAGATTCCCTCGTGCTTTGACGTTTCTTAAAGAGATCTTTCGTCTCCTCAGATAGCTTACCGGTATCCTGTCGAACCGCCCTACCACTTACTTCTACTGCACACTCCGTAATGATAGCTGTCAGATTATCATTCATTGTATCAACAATAATATCATCTTCCTCAGTTAAAGCTGAATATCTGTTCTGCAGCGATATCCTGAATTCTTCTATTTTCCCTCTTACCGCTAGCTCGCTAATGGACTTCCTCTTAACTAGTTTTTTCTGTTCACTCTTCTAGTCTAAGCTAATTCCAGACCTTACCATTCTGTGGTCGCTACAGCGCATTTTTCCGAGGACCTCCACATCCTGCAAGATACAAGGGGAGCGCATAGTATGAAGTCAATTTCATTTTTAGTCTCACCATTAGGGCTCTTACAGGTCCACTGCATGTTCTCTCGTTTGCGGAAGAAGGTATTCATGATGCGTGAGTTATTTCTATCTGCGAACTTTACTCATACTCTCCCCTGCTATTCCTAGAACCTATCCCATAGTAGCCTGCGCCTGGTCACCAGCCTGCTTCTTACCCACTGTCGCATTGAAGCCGCCCATCAATGCAGTGAACTGTCTTTTTACTTTGTTCATTGCCGATTACACGTCTTCTTAGAAGCTTTCAACAGTCTGGTCATCATTACTACATGTTGGCGCGTAGGCCTGCACCACCTTCAGCCTGTAGCTCTTCTTAAGCCTAATTATGATAGGTGCCACACTTTGGTTAATAATATAGAACTCCTCTACGTTGCCAGCTATATCCTGATTAATGAGGAATCCCACACCTAGTTCTCGTCTATCCACTAATCCGCGATAACACAGTATGTGCCCGTCCTTTAGTACTGTCCTCCTAACTTCACTAAGCCCTATGACATCCCATTTAACGCCCGCTAGTTCCTCGAACAGCACTGCTAGGCTAGCCTCACTAGATAAGGCTCTAACGTTAAACGTTGTCAGGTTCAGATTCCAATGGCGGCCTGTCCGGAGCCAGAGATTCTGAGCACCCTCCGCTTGCGCTGGCGTAACTCGCACAGCCACCACCTGCATCGCTTCCCTGTGGCCTTTTAAGCGGCACCACACCAGGCTCAATGAGCTCCTTGTTTGTAGGCCGAACGTTTGAGAGTTCTGCAATTGCGGCCCGCAAGCCATCATATCAAATGGCATTTCTTTTTCGTTTCGTACACACCTGCAGTCACACCTGCAGTGTGCGAAAAAAAACTGATACGTAATAGATGGATAGTTAGAGAAACTCTGTAATTGGACGTTTTCAGAACGTTCTGCAATTTTGTGCTTAGAATTTCCTGCCTAACTTCTTTGCTTGCGTAGTTGCTGAATTAATTTCGACTAATGATGTAATTAAGCAGAAACGAAAGACAGTGCGATTTGCACCATACAGTAGCCAGCAACATGCGTTTGGCCGCGTTGTCTTATGGGGCCGCGGCATATTTTTAAACCATGGCTAAAGTTAGCTGGAACATCCTGTATATAGCGCAGCTACCTAGCATGAAAGCCGTAGCCAGGATTTCATACAGGCCGAATGTAACAATAGTCTGGATAAAAATCCGTGGAGCACACTAAAGGATCTCAGACTGTACAGCTTAATGTCCTTCATTGCTGCCTACTAACAGGAGGAGGGATGCAGTTTTAAACCATAAAGATTACCACACGAGAAAGAGAACCAATAATATTCGCCAAAGTGGTCGACACAGTCTACTGACACCACCACATTTTATCTGGTGGCAAACCCCGTAAGTGGTCTGAATTTAGCTTTACTGACTGCAAAATTGAAAGCCCGCTGGCACTGTCCTGTAAAAGCATCTAGAAAATTTTACGGCACCCAGGAGTGGTCAATTTTTCTGGTGTCCCCTCAAATATTTTATTTCTACACTGCTTCGTTTCTGCACATTTACTGCCATCGCGGAGTGAATGGGTTTAGCTGATCAAGTGCCGTTCTGCAATTGTTATTACAGGATGCCCGGATCGCAAGAGAACACCCCGCAGAAAACGGAAGCCGCTGCCGTTGTACAAGAAAGAGAGGACATTTTTGTCGAAAATGCCGACCGTCACGCGGAAGTCGTCGCGCAACTTCTTGACACGTTTCACCTGGCGGCCCACTGGGATGCTGGCGTTGGGCAACAGTTTATAGACGTAGGGTGTGGCCCAGGAAACCTCACGCTCCAGTAAGTATGCTTCTGTTTTCCTCTAGAAACTTGTTTCCAAGACCCAAATAGTCCCGCCAGCAAGCCTCGTTGCTTGTGCATTACACAGTTCTAGCTGTGCGTAGGCAAGTGCTTGTGTACGCAAAGTGCTACGGCGCTGTGTGCGTTACGCTGTCAGAAGTATAGTTTCAGTTGGCCGTGCCGTAGCGTCCCTCACGCGCACGCATAAACGGTGGCGCCATCTAGTGGCACTGCATTTAGTTAGGCCTAGGAGGTTGAAAACTGCCAAATTATCTGTAAAACAGGGGTTAGTTATCGCTTATACCGCTACGTGTGGGCAAGAGGAGGCAAAATAAAAGCGAAACGCTACCATTTCAGCGAGCTATTGCGTCGGAGAATCCAGCGGCGACATGTATTTATTCCGAAGCGTGCGAGAAGGGCGCCGCCACCTTGTCAACGTTAACCACGCAAGCCACGCAACGCAAAGTCCGCTGGCTAGCGTACGTACGCAAGACGCAGGGCTTGCGCTTGCGTTCTGCGCATGCGCACTACTGACCCCGAGAACACTTTGCGTAAGCTAAGCCGTTGCGTACGCACAGCTAAAACTGTCTATTATCTCCTACTTACTACAATGACGGAAATGACTACAATTTTCAACACAGGAAGGAAGGAAGGAAGGAAGGAAGGAAGGAAGGAAGGAAGGAAGGAAGGAAGGAAGGAAGGAAGGAAGGAAGGAAGGAAGGAAGGAAGGAAGGAAGGAAGGAAGGAAAACGTTTATTGAGCTCTAGAGAGTAGGTGAGCAATTTGGCGGAATCGGATGGTTTCTTCCATCTTCTTAGCAATGGTCGTCTGCCCCTAGTCCAGGGCTGCGCTGGATGCCGCTGCCAGCTGTGCTCGCCGGATCAGCCCAAGTTGGACGTCCTGACGGTCGCTGGAGAGCATTCCTTCCAGTGCTCCGCACTCGGGTTTGGTATTTTCGGTGCCACCTCTATTTTCTGGCAGGCCTACGTAATGTTATAGAGCGTGGGTGTTTCGTGGCACCATGGGCATTTGTCTGTGTATTGTGTGGGTTGTATTTTGTTGAGTGTATTTAGATTCGGGTATGAGCCCGTCTGTAGCAGCCTCCAGGCGACGGCGTCTTCCCTGGAGAGAGATTTATGTGGTGGGGGGTACCGTTTCCTGCAGCCCTTGTAGTGAAACGACCGGAAGAACGAACGGAACACTCCCGGGAATTTTCCACCGACCGCTCAAGGTGACCTCGGCGGAAAAACCCTGGCAAATGCTCCGCCGGCAGCTGGCGCGACAGCTGCCGCTACTTCGAACAGCGACGGGAAGGGAGCGCCGCGGCGGCCTAGGCCGAGGCTGCCACCACTCCCCAAAGACGATTTCAAGATCATTCTGCGACCGAAGGGACTTGCAGTCAAGTCGCTCCAGACTCATCAAGTAGCCCGCGCCGTAGCGGTAGCATGCAACCACCAATGTAAAGGAGAATATCTGATCAACAGGCTTCGCACCGGTTCCAACATCATAATAGTGAGCACGGCAAGCGAGATGGCCGCCCAACACGTGAGACGCATAGTAATAATTGGTTTTTGGGGGGGAAAGGAAATGGCGCAGTATCTGTCTTATTTATCGTTGGACACCTGAACCGCGCCATAAGGGAAGGGATAAAGGAGGGAGTAAAAGAAGAAAGGAAGAGAGAGGTGCCGTAGTGGAGGGCTCCGGAATAATTTCGACCACCTGGGGATCTTTAACGTGCACTGACATCGCACAGCACACGGGCACCTTAGCGTTTTTCCTCCATAAAAACGCAGCCGCCGCGGTCGGGTTCGAACCCGGGAACTCCGGATCAGTAGTCGAGCGCCCTAACCATTGAGCCACCGCGGCGGGTGAGACGCATTTCCAGTCTCACTTTTGGGGAAAGCTCATACGAAGTAAATGCTTACGTGGCACTCCCGGAAGACACTCGCCGTGGTGTGATACACGGAGTGGACCCCGGGACATCGCCGGAAGAATTGAAAGCCAACCTACGAGTGCGCCCTCAAGGAGTTAAATTCCGCAGCGCTCGAATGCTAGGACAATCCAAGTCGGCCGTCAGTTATGAAGGAATCTTTTGGTTGGGAACCTCTGAGAACTAGGCGCTTGCGCAGTAAATTAGAAACATTCTACCGCATCTGTTTCGATAAAACCGGGATTGATATAGCTGTGAATGTTCTCCTGCCACATTTTGTATCTGCAGGTTGTGATGACTCTTTCAAGCTACAAGAAATCAGATGTCGAACGAATGCTTATCAGAAATCCTTCTTTCCAGATCTCACACCTGTGTGGAACAAACTGCCTAAAACACGGTTGACTGCGCATCTGTGGCAACGTTTCATGCATTTATTCATAAATTGATATTTTCCAAAGATTTCATAATTCATTGTGCGCAAGTGTGTTCGAGTATTTGTTGCGTTTACGGCTGTTCCTTGCGTTGTTCGAATAGTACCATCGTCTGACTATTGCACTTGTAATTCTCGATATCGGTGTACATCCCCCCTTTTATGTCTTCGAGCGCTAGGGGAATCCTTGAATAGAAATAATATAGTAAACGGACAGCTCAGCGCCCCGCATCAAGATGGTCGCACACACAGAAATATGCTAAGAATAACGAATTACTTCTCAATAAACACATCCACTTTTTCTGAACAAAAAAATTAAGCCACGTGCGATCGTGACTCGAGGGGCATCTTTGCCGAGGAGCGTGTTAATATAGATTCCTAGGTCTTGCAGAAACAAGACACGCGTCTCCCGCACGGCCCACTTTCGGTCTCTGCGAGCACTGCCGATGACAGCGCCGCCCTCGGCAGGCCACGGTCGTGGTTAGCTACAAACACTCGCTAAAGACCGTAAAAGGCTAAAATATAGCGAGAGCAGGCAGTGAGGAGCCATCGGCCAAAAGAAAATGAGCCAGAATCCGAGCACAGATCAATGACAGAACTGACGCTCATACCAAGTTTCATTGAATCAAATCAAAACTTGAGCAATGCATGCTGACACTTCAGAAGGTCTCAGTATCACAGACTGCATAATGAGGAAAACTTGCGGTGGGAGGAACTGGATATCTCTAAAATAATGGAGACTGGCTGAAAGCACTGGGCTATTTTGCAGTGAAATGTCTCCAGGTAGTAAACTAAACACAAGGGAATTGCCCACGCAGAATTTAGCTTGGCCCCAATGTCTACTGAAAGTAACAATAGCCTGTATCCTGCTGTATCCATCGCTCGATGTCGCGCAGCTATAGAAAAGCGTTCGGCGAGCAACTTTCGAGATATCTCTGCTCCTGGACGTTTCAAACTTCGCTGTTTGGAGAATAGTTCTCTGGCGACTGTCATGCGCCATACGCGTAAGCGCGAAAGCGTTTTTGCTCTGAGGAAGCGCGTCTTCAACAAGGCAAACAACCCTCTCGACTCTTTTCAACCTTTTTTTTCGGTTGTTCCTAACCACCGATGACGCTGGCAACACAATCGATACAAAACTAATGCATCAGTAATCCAGCCTAGTTGCCGAGAATACGCATGGAAATAACTTTCTTTTTTTATAAATCATTTACGCCCCCGTGTGAGACAATCGACGCTATTTGGGGCGCAATCAGCACTTCGATGACGCCGCCGCGGTGGCTCAGTGGTTATGGCGCTCGGATGTCGCGATGACCAGATCGGACTGATACGGCGAGCTCAGCCGACGGCAGCATCCAGCGGAGCCCTGGTATAGGGAGAACCGACGGTTACGGAGATGGACTCATCTGAACCGCATAAAAGCACTTGCGCTAGAGGTCAATAAAGCTATCCTATCCTAGGCTGACCAGAAAGACAAGAGTTCCATTACGGCTGCGGCGGTCGAATTCTAGAGACCCGTGTAATGTGTGATGTCAGTGCACTCTTAAAAACCCCAGGTGGTCATAACATCCGGAGCCATTCGCTGCAGCGACCTTCATAGCCTTAGTCGATTTGGAACGTTAAACCCTATATTTTTTCAGAAACTAAGATGCCGTTCTTTTTTCCCATCAACTTTAGCTACTTGCTGCCGCGGCTGCCACCCTGCCGAAGACTTGTGGCCGTCGACCAGTCTCCTGTCTTGCTGAAAGCTGCCAAAGAAAAGTACTCGCATCCTAAGATCGAGTACCTCCAGCTGGACATCCTCGATGATGTAGACGGGTTCGTACGCGAACAGGGCCAGTTCCAGCGGCTCTACTCGTTCGCCACGCTGCACTGGGTGAGGGACCAGCGGCGCGCCATGCGCCATATAGAAAAGCTGATGGCTCCAGGAGGAGAGTGCATGTTGCTCTTCAAGTGGACCGCCTACTTCATGCATCTCTACGACGCAATGACGAAGAGTCCACGCTGGGCGAAGTATAGCAACGTAGGTTGATTGACTTGTCTGTTTAGTGTACCAGTAGCTGTTAATGGCACCCCTTGTCCCGCCAGTCAAGCGTAGCTCTTCTTAGAACACCGGTGAGGGAAAGGACGAGGAGAGAGGAGAGGTAATAATAATTGGTTTGGGGGAACGGAAATGACGCAGTATCTGTCTCATATATCGTTGGACACCTGAACCGCGCCGTAAGGGAAGGGATAAAGGATGGAGTGAAAGAAGGCAGGAAGAAGGAGGTGCCGTAGTGGAGGGCTCCGGAATAATTTTGACCACCTGGGGATCTTTAACGTGCACTGACATCGCACAGCACACGGACGCCTTAGCGTTTTTCCTCCATAAAAACGCAGCTGCCGCGGTCGGGTTCGAACCCGGGAACTCCGGATCAGTAGTCGAGCACCCTAACCACTGAGCCACCGCGGCGGGTGGGACGAGAGGTGCCATCCTCGGAATTGGCACGACCTCATACGCGACTCCGTGTCCACCCGCAAACCCACACTGATCCTCGCGCTTAGTTAAATCTTGGCCGTCAGTGGGTGACACCAGAACATTGTACAAAGGAGGCCTGAGCATTTCCTTCCCTCGCTAGATTTACGTCGCAGATACTAGTCGGAGAATCCGGCCATTGCCTTCTAGAAACAAAACTCCTATGATCTTCTCCTGTGACGACACCTCACCTTCCAGGCTGACCATACTATGCCACGAATTAAGACCACGAGGCTCAAGAAGCGATTGCTGTAGAAGATCACAAGAAATGGCTGCCAAGGTCCTGGCGGTCGTCACTTTTTGCGTAGAGTTTGTTAATATGACTTAATAGGGAGGGTCGCAGGATTGCCGGAAAGGCGAGGTTCCGTACATGACTTGCCTATTTTTGGGTATAAAACGTGGATTCTACCTAAATAGTAGCAGTCTTCTTGAGGAAAACTCGAAGAAATGCTGTGAAAGTTTCCATACCAGCCTAATATCCACAGCTAAGTGATGATGGCTGCACTCTCTTTTCTCCTCACCTTTTTATCCCCGCACCCCTTTCTCCCCATGCAAGGTAGCAAACCGGCTATTCTTCCGGCCAACCTCCTGCCTTTCTTCTTCATCCGCCTCCTTCAGTCGCATTAAATGTATCAAAGAAGTGAGAACGCAATATCGAAATAACTTGATCTGTGCGCAGAGGAGAGGATCGCGGCACAACTTTCAATTGCGAGTTACAATCCGTGCTTTTGGCGTAACATTATCCAAACCATACACGATCCCTCGCTCTTCATGGAATTCCCGAGGTGGATGAAGTGCTCTTTAAGAAACTCGCGTAGACGGTGGCGCCAGCTTTCCGTCTAAGTTGTATTAGAAACTCTATGACTAATTGAGCTTTCTGGTCTAAATCCACCGCATGGTTGGTGAACCGAACAAGGTGCACTGACGTCGCCGGTTTTGGTTCCTAGAAGGTTCTGGGGTTAAACGAACGCAGTGCGGAGAAAGCAGGCGCTCGCACAATCTGAGCTCGAACCTGAGCACAGTTAAGTGATGATGGTTTCCGCGGACCTGAGGCGCTTGTTTTACTATGGCAAAGAAGCCAAGGACGGAGGGTTTACTCTCGTAAAAGTCTTCCTTGCGTCACAATAAAAGTAAATTTGAACAGCCTCTTTACTGTGTCGTGCGGAACGCGAATTCGCGACATGGTCCTCGCATATGAAAAAAAAATTTGTCCTCCGGCGCCCATTTCTTCGCGGCGCGTTGAACAAGTGGCAGCAATTGAAAATTCCTTTCGCTTCTGCGTTCGACTCTGCGGCCTGAATTGCCCTGAATATCGCAAAGCCTTAGTTTTCTCTTTTCCAACACACACCAAACTCTGATCCAAGTGCGCTGGAGGCTATTCCTCACGAAGGATTCAGGCCAGAAATTCTTCAATGCCAGCTGCATTTTCTAGTGTTCCACGTTTAAAACTGCTGTTGGAAGTTGGAGTCACGGCTGCAGTCAAAATTCCTAGCTAGATATGAAAGCCACATGGGAAGTCGTGAATTTTTGAATGAATGACAAATTACTCGGCACTAGTAATTAATCAGGTCAATATAGAAGAAATGATGTGCTCGGTATAACGTATCTTTCTTTTAACATGAAGTACTTGCGATGTTGCTTGCAACTGCAGACGTCAGACGTAAAGTACAAAATCAACATGCCAAGATTTCTACTTCCTTAATACTCCAAGCGAAGTTCGCGACGCGCTAATCAAATGTAACAAAGCAATAGAATATGCAGTTGAGCAGAATGAGTGCACATGCTCAATGAGGTCATTATGCAAGAAACGTATCCTGACCAACCATCCACGCAATGCAAATTAATCAATCACACATGCACATGTCACACATGGAGGGAAAAACAGTACATCAGTGGTTTATTCCACGCTTATTCTTTGAAATAAGGGGCTCTTAGCAACATGCTACCTATGATACACAGATGCTAGAAACAACTTTACAAAATGCGGGCACACTCACGCCCTAACAATAGCGCTTACTAAACAAACAGCTAACCCTATCACAGGAATGCTTCACAAATTCGTATATTTTAAGAGTTCACTGCAAAAACCAATAAATCTGGAGATCTCCCGTCGGCAGGCTTACATTTGTTTGCTGTTATTGTAATTGCTATCGTGTAAAACCTTTCCGTTTGTTTTCTGTGGTAGTCTTGAAAACTCGATGCGAGCGATGGAAAGGCTTTAAAGCAAATATTTTGCTACGCATTGGAAGCATGGACCTTTGCCATCAATATTAATGCAACAGGGCCTTGCAACACTCCAATATTCAAAATCTATCTCCGAGAATGTTGGACATGAGCTGGTCGCAATTACTCCGGAGCCCTCCACTATGGCACATCTTTTTCTCTTTTTTCTTTCACTCCCATCTTCCTTGTTTCCGTCACGGCGCGCTTCATGTGTCCACCGAGAAGTGCGGCAGTCACTACGCCATTCCCTTTTCTAAATATTCATAGTCGTTTTCATTTCTTCATGCATTTGTCAATCTTTTTACTGCATTTGCTCTGAAATGCTAAATATATTACTCTCAAATTTAGTTCTTGCACGCCTATGCCGTGCATGGGTTGCTATTGGTGCCGGTTGTACGACGCTCACACGAAGATAACAAAAAAAGATAAAAGTTTCTGCCAAGCTCTGCCTCTTGTACATTCCTAATCGGTAATGTGAAAGTAATTTTCTGCTAATCCCAAGTCTTCGTGTTTTGAATAAGTAAATGCGTTTGGGTGAGACAAGGGTGTGGCAAGCTCTTTCGGCACCAAGAGTACAATTCCGCTTAATGTGCTGGGCAACGTGAAAGAGAGAGAGAGAGAGAATCTTTTGTGTGGGCATGTGCGGTTTATTGTTTGCTCCATACACCTATTTTTTGTTACATGAATTATTCACCTTTTTTCCCCTCCGTGCTACGTGACATTTTCTTATTTCCCCCAGCAGATTTTGGTGCGAAACTTATCGCTTAAAGCTATGTTAAATAACCGTTTGTGACAAACTGTATGCGGGGCAAGAGCCATCGTCAGGCGTTTCGCCTTTTACCACAAAGTCCGGCCAAAAAATTACAGGCACGTAGGAACTGGGGAGATGAACGAGTCGTTGTCGCCTCACCCGTCTTCTCAGCCTAGCTGCACCGCTTGAATGTGTTGTGCCTCTCGCAAGGCGAAAAGTGTCATTTCACTCTCTCAACCTTATATTATTGTCGCGTGGATGGTTTAACACCTCTTCACCGAACAGAGAGATACGCGAAAGAGAGAGAGAGAGAGAGACTCTTTAATGAAGAAACAGAATTTAGCCGGCGTTTCAATATCGCTGGCATGCTACTCTGCGTAGGGAGGGGAATTTGGAGAGATACGCGCTTGCCCCTGTAACCAGCAACCCGGTGAACTTCCTTCGAGCTATCGTTAACTCTAGGAACGGCGCTGGCATGTGGGGGCAACCTTCCACGGGACCAGCAAAGCCCGCCAGGGATCCACGAGCTGCTCTAAGTGAATTGTGCGAATGTTACATATACCTGGAGTTCCTGCTGGCAGATGAAACGTTTTGTTTGGCAAACTTCTTTATTTGGATGGAATAATAGTACGACCTTATGCCAGAATAGAAAATTGTACAACAGCTGTATTTTATCGGTACTCACCTACGGGGAACAAACGTGGAGGCTAATGAAAAGGTTCAGCTTAAGTAAACCACAACGCAGCGAGCCATGGGAAGAAAAATGATAGCTGTAACGTTAAGAGACCGGAAGCGGGCAGAAAGGTGAGGTAACAAACGCGGTTTAATGACATCCAAGTCGAAATCAAGGGAAATAAATCGGCTTGAGCAGGCCATGTAATGCGATGGCAAGATAGCCGCTGGTCCTTAAGGGCAACGGAGTGGATTCCAAAAGAAGGTAAACGTAGCAGGGGGTGGCAGGAGGTTAGGTGGGCAAATGAGACTAAGAAGTTTGCAGGCATAGGGTGGACGCAGCTGGCAAAGGAAAGGGATAATTGGAGAGACGCGGGAGAGGCCTTTGCCAAACAATGGGTGCAGTCACGCTGATGAGGATGATGAACAGTAAAACTCCAAGTAAAAATCACACTCAAGAAGTAAAAAGAACGAGCGTGGCTATTTCTCAATGCAGGCACTCTCCTCAGTTGCAAAAAAGAGCCGAAATAGCTTGAATTAAACAATTGAACACTCCATTTCCGCAGTAACACATACCTGCCACTTAAGATTGGAAAAAGTGAGACGCTTATTCAGAACACGAGGCAAATGACCAAGGTTTCAACTGGAAGGAGCAGTTTATGGGCGTCCGGCTCATATGGTAAGAACCAGCTCCATGTTTCCCTTGGGGACTCCACTACAAATGTTGGCAGTCGCGCTCTACAGACGGCATAAAAAAGGCCGTGGTAACCGGGGCGAACAGACAGGAAAACATCCGCGCGTCCAATGGGGAGTTGGCTACATGCGGGATGAATGCTCGGACACGTTTCCCACAAAGTGTACTCAAGGGTTCATGGAAAAATAGCAAGAATGCAATGACGTGAAAGAAAGACTTCCAAAGTCAGCTAACAAAGGAGTCACCACACACAGGTTAGTGCTGATATACCGCTGCACAACTGTGCATGCCCACATTTAACACGATCTTTCATAATGTTTTGATGGTAATCATAATTAGGAAATGCTTCCTTTTTCATCTTCATTTTGCGATCAGCGTTTACATTTCTACGATTTAATTCGCTTAATTCCAAAGCCGTTTACATCTAAAAACAAATAAAACTTCCAAACCGACTGCGGCCGTTCTATTAGTAGAAAAAACAAAACAGACACAACGCCTTAATGCGCTAGTCTTTTAATTCAATCTTTTAATAGATGCGAAGCCGCCGCTGTGGATGACCCGAAACACACGTTTTCGATCGCAGCCGCAGAGGTCGCATTTCGATGGAGGCAAAATGCTTGAGTCCTGCGTACTGTGCGATGTCACATAAAGAACGCCAGGTGGTCGAAATTATACGGAGCCTTCCATTACGGCCTTCTTGCCAGCTGCAGTCACTTTGGGACGTTGATCTCCATAAAACCAAACCAATTTTTCGTACACTTCAAATGAGTTCAGTTTATGTAAATAAAAGAACAAACGTATAACAATGCGGATTGTTCTGATATGTGCACAATGCTCACATTGCATCGTGCACTCTAAATGCATTTACAAAGCGCAGAGCAGAGCTGTGATTGCCAGAGCATAATTTTGCTGTTTTTCTGAGTGAATTCTTTCTCCTCAGTCAGTCTAGCGTTGTGCCGCTGCCATTGCACCAGGTCTAAAGCTTAGACCGTCCTGCAGGTCTTCCTCTCAACAGTAGGTCCAAGCTAAGTTACCTAGTTGCACCTCAGGTGCTTTGCGCTCACACATATTTGAAGAGGCCTAAAAGCCCAGATGCTCGTAAGGATCATGTCGCAGAGCAGCATTCACGTTGAGTACATGGCGGGAAGTCAGCCGTAAAGCTTTCTGTCCTGATAGAAGATTTCTCGCGTTGGACTCGAGGACTACCGGACGAAGAGCCCAGTTCGCTGTTTTACGTTTATGTGCATGAATTGGAATCGTTAGCGTTAATCAAATACAGAGGCTTGTTTCTCAGGAAATGATTAAGCTTTTTACATATAAGCAACAAACAGATACGAGAAATTCAACTTTTGAGAGGCCGCCTCCTTGCAGCCATATTTATCTCACGGCCGACAATAACCAACGGCGTAAGCGGACATCGCCCAATCTTCTTCACATATCTGCTCTAACAAGGAATTCAAAGACAAGTAACAAAAACAAACCGACTATAATGAGCACTTCATATAGAGTGTCTGCGACTTCACAAAACAAAAGCTGAATCGGTATTCTAGGGCATGCAATCAAATTGCGCTGTCCCATAGATTTGTAGCATTTGCGGTCCATAAAAAATATGGATTGTTTACCTAATGCTACGTGAATCGCGAACTTCGAATCTTTCAGCACACCGTGAATCTGCATCGCGTACTCGACTTCTTGAAGCCCCTGTGCGTGCGATTGTGGTACTTCACCTACTGCAGTTTCAACTCCTCCGAGTACAATGCCATGTAAAAACCGGCAAAATTTTCTGCCAACGCCACCAGGACACAAGGCCTACCTGCCGCTACCGTGATGTCATGAGATAAAGGCAGATGGTTTCCCCAAGTGCTCGGCAGTGGATAGAGAATCGCAAAAATTTCTTGGTGTGTGTCTGCGAGATCTCTAATCGCACGCGTCACTTTGCTTGTTAATGAAGTCTCTTAAAAGCGCGGAAGAATTTTACAGAATTTGAATCCAGTTCAGTGTTTTTGTGGCCATGTAAAAGCTGCTGATGACGTATTTTCGATCAGCGCAGCGAATGGCGGGAATAAAACTTGGCGCACACTAAATTACTTTTGGTAAATTAAGGCAGCTCACTGAATAATTATCACCTGATAATAGGGTCATGCCCGACAGTGTTCATCCGACCCATCTTGGGAACAGAGTAATTTTGCCAATTGAACATATCTTAATGCCGATTGCCTGAAAAAAAAAAGACATTTTGAAACTCCGCTAATCTTGAACAAATATGCTGTGACGTCTGTGCTAGTACAAATAAAAATAAATAATAAAAGTTCCTGATGATGCTTCCTTTGCAAGCAGCACAGGGGGTAATTGCTGCGAAACATTAATTATAATGGTGACGGAGAAAGTAAACGTACAAGCCGAACGCGAAAGCATTATTCTGTGTGAGAGGGCGCGGAATGGGGCAGGTATTTCTACTGTGGAGTGCTTCGGTGCGTTGATGACAATCTTTATAACTTTCTAATTACAAATAATTTTTCTTTATCGATTAACCAGAAGGTGCGCATTGTTCTGTTCAACAGTTGTGGAACTTGCTAGCTCCGTTTCTTACACACCACAGAGATGATTAAAAACTCCTGACCCATTCGAACCGTTCCGCAGTATCAGTTCTGACTTACATTTTGTGCTCGCTGATACTTGGCCTGCGAACACAAAGTCAACTACCTTACTCTGGCGCCGCACCCAGAGCGCCTGCGCCGACTATTTACAGAGGCAACTTATGTCCGATTAAACATGCTCAATCAGTCGAAGAAAAATGAATGTACAAAAATGCTGGGGTGGCGCCCGGTGCGTGGCCGAAAGAAAAAGAAAGATATGATATGGGATAAACGCGTTATAAGAGCTTCTTCGCCTGAAAAACTTGAAAATTGGCTATCATGCAGTTATTGTGATAGAGGTCACCAGCTTACTATGGCAATTTGTTTCTGTGCAGTAATTGTTGTGACCATGTAAATATCGAGACGGTTCTTTAGCGCTTGTCACAGTTACCTTTTGTTTTCGCTCTCCTAACAATAGTGCCCCATTATTGCTTAATAATATTAAATTTCGATGTGGTGTTTATTTTCTGTTTTAATAGTGCATTTGTAGTGCAAACTTTATTCCTGTACAAGATGAAATAATGAAGAAAGGACTGTGGATCGGACATGTTATTCGAATAGGAAATTAACGACAGCTTTTCGCGGCAGCAGTTTGGATTCTAAAAGGACCATGTGCTGAAGTATGGCAGGTAGTCAGGTGAGGAGGTCAGTTTACGAAATTAGCCAAAATACAACGGCAGCAGCTCGCGCACGGAAAGGCGGGTTGCAGTCTGATTGGAGAGATCATGTCCTGGAGCGCAGGAGACATGAGTCACGATAAATTTGATTGCTTGCAGCGCTTTTTTGTTCATGTATTTTGGTACTACACTTGTGAAACAAAGAAAAAAAATGGCGCATAGACAAAAATTCTATGAGTGCCATGGCACGTGATTTGGGTAAAAAAATACAGACAGCACCATGCGAGCGAATATTTTCTGCCGGCAATTGTGCCACGTAGACCACAGGATATAGATGACAAAAATAATCAAAAGAAATTGAGCTACTAAATAATTCCTCCCTTTAACTTCCGTTGACGATTGCATACTCCATGGCAGGTGCCTCATAGCAAGCCACGAGGTCACGGCCGTGAAACCGGCGGCTTTTGCTGTCCCGTGCCTGCGTTGTTTTTCTCACATGTGGAATGTATAGCACAGCTGGTGCTTCCTGTCACGTAGGCTCGGAGAGAGATTTTTTTTTTCTCCGCGCATGTGTGATCCCCACTAGTACACTTTAGCCGCGACAACTGGCACACGTGAACGTAAGCACATCTCGTAATCCTTTACAGGCTATTAGTAGAGTTACGCGTTTAGTGCCCGCGTTTACCTTTTTAGAAAAATAGCCTTTAATGAATACCTTTGAAAGTAAACATAATGTGATAAACCAGTGACATTTATGGAAAGCCATACAGACTGCCCTTTCACATTTGAATTCCTCGTACATTTAGTGAATATAGACTACATGTGTTCGAACGCAGGCAGTGGAAATTACTAGAAATTAAAGAACGCCAGTGACATGCTGGAGCGTGGCGAATGAGGATGCAGCTGCAAATCTACTCGAGCTTCGCCCATAAAGTCATGCCGGAATGATTTGTCACAACTTGGTATCAGACTTGTAGACAGTCACTCTGAGCTTGCACCTAAACCTCAAAACCAGCAAATAAACCACCAACCTTAGTAGGTTTGATATGGTTTATGAGATTTGATGGTCCAAAGCTGCTCAGTCTACGAGAGACGTCGTAGACGTGGGCTCAGGGCAATTTGCACTATGCAGGCATCATCACCGTGCACTGCCATCGCACAGTACAAGGACCAATAGCATTTCACCTCCATCCAAATTCGACCGCCGTGGCCATAGTGGAACGCGCGTGTTTCTTGTCAGCATCCGAGCAGCAAAACCTCAGAGCCACCGCGGAACCTTAGCAGGATGTTGGGTTCTAATATCTGCAGGTCTTCAAAAATCCACCTCAATGGAGCGAACAACTCCTTACTTTTGTAGTTTTGTGATGCAATTCAGGCTTTATTGATTATTTTTTCAACTTGTATTTGCTTCATTTTCCCCGAATGGATCTGTTTGCGCATCATGTGCTATGGCTACGAAATCCTCTGTGTAGCAGGAAAGGAGCTCACACCCATGACACCTCTGAAATCCTTCCCGACATGCTTGTCTTCATTAATGCACTGTTTTAATCTACATCAGCTTCCGCGTACAGCCTAGAGGATGTGAATATTTTATCTGACCTTGTGTTTGTATTCTAAACGTTCTCTTCTCTTGCCATTGTGAGGAGGCGCACTTGAGCGTTCATTTTTCAGAATGGCACACTCGGAGGTGGAAACTCTGCCGGAGGTGCTCGAGCAACCTGACGTGTACGACAGAAACGACCATCGCCACGAAAAAGCAGTGGCCGAAATCCTGGACACGTTTCACAAAGCGTTCAGGCCTTGCGAAAACGAGCTGCAACAATCCATTGACGTCGAATGCGGTCCCGGAGGTTTCAAGCAAGGGCATGCTTACCACCCAGTTTAAGCTTAAGCGAACGCCTAACTGCTCGGACAACTAGCATTTGGAGTTGACCACTACTCGCCAATAATTACTTTTCTCATACTTTAGTCACAACTTAATGTTTATGCTGGTGATACCGTCTTCTAAGCGATTCAGATAGTTAGAAGTAAGCAAATCAAACCTTCCGCAAGGTTAGCGTTTGGGATTAGAGTTCTTTATTAATACTGATGTAGTGAGACAATACCATGCAGCTATGGTAAATGATTTTCAAATCTATGGTGTGCTCTAAATACAATTCTACGAATTCCTGGACGTATTATAAGTCATCATCATCATCAGCCTGACTACGCCCACTGCAGAGCGAAGGCCTCTCCCATGTATCTCAAATTAACCCTGACACGGTGGATAATTTTACCCTGCATTTATTCGCACAAGGCAAAAAACAAAAAAATGAAAGTGAAAGCGAAGCCTGGCACGGCAATGGCTAAAAGGCACTCCACGCGTTGGTAGACTCCTCCTACCTTCAGCGTTGACTTCAAAAAAAAAAAGGCGGGAGCCGGGACTTTTAATCCAATTTAAATTAGAGAAATCGGCCGCCCAGGACAACAATTCAAATTCTCTAAGAATGCTTAGAACGTGTACGTGGAGCTCCCGCGGTAAAAAGATGAGTTCAGATTCTTCTTTTGTGCACCTTTAAGGCGTATTTTAGCGTTTGCCACATATGCTCGCGCCAGAACACTATTAAACCTTCAAGGTGCTCTCATCTGGATTGCATTGTCTACCGACGCGTCTAGCATGGCATCTTTTTTTCATTTTCATGAACCAATATTTATTCCACGCATAATACAAACAGATGTATTGTCACATCTCTGCGAATAGTTGTTGCCCTGTTCTTGTTTCCGATCATTGACGGTTCTGACGTCAACATTTAGTGTCTTTGTGGGGTTTCTGCAAGCAAATTTGTATGGCACGTTTAAATTTGTGGCGGACCGAGTTTTCAAAACTATTGCTACTTGACTCGTAGAACACTTCAATGAAATAAGAAATGTTTTATCTCTCTCTCTCTCTTGCGGATTGGAAAATGAAGTCGCTACCTTCATACGCATTGTATATCACGACTGAGAAGGCGTGTCGTCTGCTTTACTCATGGAACGCATGCGGAGCTGCAATAATAATAATAATAATTGGTTTGGGGGGGAAAGGAAATGGCGCAGTATCTGTCTCATATATCGTTGGACACCTGAACCGCGCTGTAAGGGAAGGGATAAGGGAGGGAGTGAAAGAAGAAAGGAAGAAAGAGGTGCCGTAGTGGAGGGCTCCGGGTTAATTTAAACCACCTGGGGATCTTTAACGTGCACTCACATCGCACAGCAAACGGGCGCCTTAGCGTTTTGCCTCCATAAAAACGCAGCCGCCGCGGTCGTGTTCGAACCCGGGAACTCCTTATCAGTAGCCGAGCGCCTTAACCACTGAGCCACCGCGGCGGGTCATGCGGAGCTGCTGAATATGAAATCAGTTCCCATCTGCCATTCCAACATGCTTGCTCGAATTCAAGGCCAATAACGCTTGGAAACTCTCGTTCGCTCAAAGTAGTTTTCTGTCTGTAATTACTCTTTTTTTTTTCTTCTACCATCGCTCTGTGCATAATATTGCCTATATTTTGCAAACAAGCACTTAAGCTTCTGCTACCAACCGCTTTATCAATCTCGCGTTTTAATTAACTGCTGTCCTAACTTTTTATGTTCTTTCACTTTTTGCTAGAAAGCCATGCACGCAATCCAATCAGCAAAGTTTTTTGTTCTTCTTGAATTAGTTGTTTATACAGGACGTATTCAGATGCTATGACACGCCATTGCCCTTGTCGATATTTCTTTCCAGCTGCTTTGAAACCGGCTGACAGTTGTCAATTGAGATGGCACCCAGGCGAAAGTGGGCTAGCCTCAAGCATAGCCGCAGTGAAGCGGGAGCATCTGTTCAGACAGTACTCTCCAATGGCGTCCTGTTGAAATGTGCATCACGTGCACTTGGATAGTAATCAAATATGCCGACGATATCTCGACCAGCTTTTCTAAAGAGCAAATGTACTTTTATTTTTGACAATTTATGAGATATGCAGCAGGTGCTAAGTTTCGAATTCCAGGCTTGTGGACTGAGGCCCGCAGATTGCCAAGCGAGTGAAGTATACTGGCAGATTTCCCTTAGGCGGCTTCAAGTCTTAGCAGCAGTTTTCTCCTTCACTCCACGTAGTTTGCTTATGAACAATCACTCGTTTAGAGAAGGTGATCGGCTCCCGCGTGTACTAGACAGAACGTCAATGTCTTGCCGTGCCAGAATGGAAACGGGATCGTTTAAAAACTTATACAGTTGTGGCGTTTCAACTTAGCATTTTATTGTATAGGGTGTCCCTGTTATCTTTTGATATTGTTTAAGAATATAAAAAAATGAAATGAAAATTGGTTTTGGGGGACAGGAAATGGCACGGTATCTGCCTCACATTACGGCAGACACCTGAACCGCGCCGTAAGGGAAGGCATAATTGAGGGACTGATAGAAGAAAGAGGCGCCGTAGTGGAGGGCTCCTGACTAATTTCGACCACCTGGGGATCTTTAACGTGCACTCACATCGGACAGCACACGGGCGCCTTTGCTTTTCGCCTCCATCGAAACGCGACCGCCGAAGTCGGTCTCGAACCCGGGTTCTCCGATCAGCAGGTGACCGCCTCTGAGCCACCGCGGCGGAATTTAAAAATAAGCCGAGGGACTCGAAGACGACGTGCCAAATGCATTTCGCTGGCTATTGTATGCAGCAAGTCACTAGTTTTTGTAATCTACTTAATTGTACAATTAGTCAAGATTAATTAACCAACTTCGGAATCAACAACGCTAGTCAAAAAATTCTAATCTTAAAGTTGCAGAACGCTCCGGAAAACAAAACATCCGACTGCGCAGTTTCAAACTTTGTAGCTATTACGTACAAAAAATACCACGTGATATGCCTTCTTGTATATCGTGATTGCAGTGCTCTCAAACATTCCGCGTACAAGCGAAAAATCATTTAGCCGGGTGTTCTGCCAATTAAAAGGCCACAGGGCAGCGACGCAGCAGCTGGCTGTGCGATTTCCGCCAGCAGTATGCTTACCTTGCGGCGACCGGTTCATGATACAGATAAGCAGACGCAGCACATATTGCTTCATCATCATCATCATCAGCCTAACTACACCCGCTGCAGGGCAAAGGCCTCTCCCATGTCTCTCCAATTAACACTGTCCTTTGCCAGCTGCGCCAACCGTATGCCGGCAAACTTCCTAATCTCATCCGCCCACCTAACCTTCTGCCGGCCCCTGCTACGCTTGCCTTCTTTTGGAATTCACTCTGTTGCCCTTAAGAACCAGCGGATACCTTGCCTTCGCAGTACATGCCCTGCCCAAGCCCATTGCTTCCTCTTGATTTCTACTAGGATGTCATTAACACGCGTTTGTTACCTCACCCACTGTGCCCGCTTCCGGTCTCTTAACGTTACACCTATCATTTTCCTTTACACGGCGCGCTGTGTGGTCCTTAACTTAAGCTGATCCCTTTTCGTTACCCTCCATGTTTCTGCCCCGTAGGTGAGTACCGGTAAGATACAGCGTTGTACACATTTCTCTTGAGGAATATTGGTAACCTGCTAATTCATGATCTGAGAAAACCGGCCATATGCGCTCCACTCCATTCTTATCCTTCTAGTTATTTCCATCTAATGATCCGGATAAGTTGTCACTACCTGCCCCAAGTAGACTTATTCCTTTACCACTTCCAGCACGTCGTTGCCATTTGTGAACTGCTGTTTCCTTCCTAGACTGTTGAACATTACTTTGGCTCTCTGCACGTTAATTTTTAAACACACCGTTCTGCTCTGCCTGTCTAACTCATTTATCATTCTTTGAAGCCCATCTCCTGAGTGATTTGGCAAGGAATGTCATCAAGGAATCGCAAATTACTTAGGTATTCTCCATGAACTATTATCCCCAACTGTTCCCAAGTCAGGCCTCGGAATACCTGCTGTAAACAGACGGAGAATAGCATTGGCGAGATAGTGTCTCCTTGCCTGACGCCCTTCTTTATTGGAATTTTATTGCTGACTTTATGGAGGACTATGGTAGCTGTACGGTTCCTATATATATATCTTCCAGTATATTGACATAAGGCTCATCTACTCCCTGATTCCGCAATGCCCGAGTGACTGCTGAGGTTTCCAATATACTTTCTCATAATCAATGAAGGCTATATATAGGGGTTCCTGATATTCTGCGCATTTCTCTATCATCTGATTGATAGTGTGAATATGATCTATTGTGGAATACCCTTTACGAAAGCCGGCCTGATCATTTGGTTCAATAAAGTCTAAGGTTGCCCTGACTCTATTAGCGATTACCTTAGTAAATACCTTGTAGACAACGGACAATAAGCTCATTGGTCGGCAGTTTTTCAAATCATTTGCATCTCCTTTCTCATTAATTAAGAATATATTTGCATTCTTCCAAGCTTCTGGTACGGTCGAGTTCATGAGGCATTGCGTATACAGGGTGGCTAGTTTTTCTAGCAGAATCTTCCCTCCGTCTTTCAACAGATCTGCTGTTACTAGATCCTCACCGGCTGCTTTTCCCCTTTGCATTGCTCCTAAGGCTTTCTTTGTTTCCTCTTTCGTTACTGGCAGGATGACCCATTGCTGTGCGCTACTGTCATTAACGTTCTAATTACACTGGCAACTGTATAGATTTGTGTAGAACTTTTGGACTACATAAACTAACTTATACATATTGCTAATGACATTGCCCTCCTTGTCTCTTAAACCATACATCAGGTTTTTACCTATTCCTAGTTTCCTCTTCCCCGCTTTTAGGCTACCTCCGTTCTTTAGAGCATGCTCGATTCTCTCCATAATAAACTTCCTTTTGTCGGCTACCTAGCGCTTATTTATTAACTTCGATAGCTCTGCTAGTTCTATTCTTTATAGATTCCCTCGTGCTTTGACGTTTCTTAAAGAGATCTTTCGTCTCCTCAGATAGCTTACCGGTATCCTGTCGAACCGCCCTACCACTTACTTCTACTGCACACTCCGTAATGATAGCTGTCAGATTATCATTCATTGTATCAACAATAATATCATCTTCCTCAGTTAAAGCTGAATATCTGTTCTGCAGCGATATCCTGAATTCTTCTATTTTCCCTCTTACCGCTAGCTCGCTAATGGACTTCCTCTTAACTAGTTTTTTCTGTTCACTCTTCTAGTCTAAGCTAATTCCAGACCTTACCATTCTGTGGTCGCTACAGCGCATTTTTCCGAGGACCTCCACATCCTGCAAGATACAAGGGGAGCGCATAGTATGAAGTCAATTTCATTTTTAGTCTCACCATTAGGGCTCTTACAGGTCCACTGCATGTTCTCTCGTTTGCGGAAGAAGGTATTCATGATGCGTGAGTTATTTCTATCTGCGAACTTTACTCATACTCTCCCCTGCTATTCCTAGAACCTATCCCATAGTAGCCTGCGCCTGGTCACCAGCCTGCTTCTTACCCACTGTCGCATTGAAGCCGCCCATCAATGCAGTGAACTGTCTTTTTACTTTGTTCATTGCCGATTACACGTCTTCTTAGAAGCTTTCAACAGTCTGGTCATCATTACTACATGTTGGCGCGTAGGCCTGCACCACCTTCAGCCTGTAGCTCTTCTTAAGCCTAATTATGATAGGTGCCACACTTTGGTTAATAATATAGAACTCCTCTACGTTGCCAGCTATATCCTGATTAATGAGGAATCCCACACCTAGTTCTCGTCTATCCACTAATCCGCGATAACACAGTATGTGCCCGTCCTTTAGTACTGTCCTCCTAACTTCACTAAGCCCTATGACATCCCATTTAACGCCCGCTAGTTCCTCGAACAGCACTGCTAGGCTAGCCTCACTAGATAAGGCTCTAACGTTAAACGTTGTCAGGTTCAGATTCCAATGGCGGCCTGTCCGGAGCCAGAGATTCTGAGCACCCTCCGCTTGCGCTGGCGTAACTCGCACAGCCACCACCTGCATCGCTTCCCTGTGGCCTTTTAAGCGGCACCACACCAGGCTCAATGAGCTCCTTGTTTGTAGGCCGAACGTTTGAGAGTTCTGCAATTGCGGCCCGCAAGCCATCATATCAAATGGCATTTCTTTTTCGTTTCGTACACACCTGCAGTCACACCTGCAGTGTGCGAAAAAAAACTGATACGTAATAGATGGATAGTTAGAGAAACTCTGTAATTGGACGTTTTCAGAACGTTCTGCAATTTTGTGCTTAGAATTTCCTGCCTAACTTCTTTGCTTGCGTAGTTGCTGAATTAATTTCGACTAATGATGTAATTAAGCAGAAACGAAAGACAGTGCGATTTGCACCATACAGTAGCCAGCAACATGCGTTTGGCCGCGTTGTCTTATGGGGCCGCGGCATATTTTTAAACCATGGCTAAAGTTAGCTGGAACATCCTGTATATAGCGCAGCTACCTAGCATGAAAGCCGTAGCCAGGATTTCATACAGGCCGAATGTAACAATAGTCTGGATAAAAATCCGTGGAGCACACTAAAGGATCTCAGACTGTACAGCTTAATGTCCTTCATTGCTGCCTACTAACAGGAGGAGGGATGCAGTTTTAAACCATAAAGATTACCACACGAGAAAGAGAACCAATAATATTCGCCAAAGTGGTCGACACAGTCTACTGACACCACCACATTTTATCTGGTGGCAAACCCCGTAAGTGGTCTGAATTTAGCTTTACTGACTGCAAAATTGAAAGCCCGCTGGCACTGTCCTGTAAAAGCATCTAGAAAATTTTACGGCACCCAGGAGTGGTCAATTTTTCTGGTGTCCCCTCAAATATTTTATTTCTACACTGCTTCGTTTCTGCACATTTACTGCCATCGCGGAGTGAATGGGTTTAGCTGATCAAGTGCCGTTCTGCAATTGTTATTACAGGATGCCCGGATCGCAAGAGAACACCCCGCAGAAAACGGAAGCCGCTGCCGTTGTACAAGAAAGAGAGGACATTTTTGTCGAAAATGCCGACCGTCACGCGGAAGTCGTCGCGCAACTTCTTGACACGTTTCACCTGGCGGCCCACTGGGATGCTGGCGTTGGGCAACAGTTTATAGACGTAGGGTGTGGCCCAGGAAACCTCACGCTCCAGTAAGTATGCTTCTGTTTTCCTCTAGAAACTTGTTTCCAAGACCCAAATAGTCCCGCCAGCAAGCCTCGTTGCTTGTGCATTACACAGTTCTAGCTGTGCGTAGGCAAGTGCTTGTGTACGCAAAGTGCTACGGCGCTGTGTGCGTTACGCTGTCAGAAGTATAGTTTCAGTTGGCCGTGCCGTAGCGTCCCTCACGCGCACGCATAAACGGTGGCGCCATCTAGTGGCACTGCATTTAGTTAGGCCTAGGAGGTTGAAAACTGCCAAATTATCTGTAAAACAGGGGTTAGTTATCGCTTATACCGCTACGTGTGGGCAAGAGGAGGCAAAATAAAAGCGAAACGCTACCATTTCAGCGAGCTATTGCGTCGGAGAATCCAGCGGCGACATGTATTTATTCCGAAGCGTGCGAGAAGGGCGCCGCCACCTTGTCAACGTTAACCACGCAAGCCACGCAACGCAAAGTCCGCTGGCTAGCGTACGTACGCAAGACGCAGGGCTTGCGCTTGCGTTCTGCGCATGCGCACTACTGACCCCGAGAACACTTTGCGTAAGCTAAGCCGTTGCGTACGCACAGCTAAAACTGTCTATTATCTCCTACTTACTACAATGACGGAAATGACTACAATTTTCAACACAGGAAGGAAGGAAGGAAGGAAGGAAGGAAGGAAGGAAGGAAGGAAGGAAGGAAGGAAGGAAGGAAGGAAGGAAGGAAGGAAGGAAGGAAGGAAGGAAGGAAGGAAGGAAAACGTTTATTGAGCTCTAGAGAGTAGGTGAGCAATTTGGCGGAATCGGATGGTTTCTTCCATCTTCTTAGCAATGGTCGTCTGCCCCTAGTCCAGGGCTGCGCTGGATGCCGCTGCCAGCTGTGCTCGCCGGATCAGCCCAAGTTGGACGTCCTGACGGTCGCTGGAGAGCATTCCTTCCAGTGCTCCGCACTCGGGTTTGGTATTTTCGGTGCCACCTCTATTTTCTGGCAGGCCTACGTAATGTTATAGAGCGTGGGTGTTTCGTGGCACCATGGGCATTTGTCTGTGTATTGTGTGGGTTGTATTTTGTTGAGTGTATTTAGATTCGGGTATGAGCCCGTCTGTAGCAGCCTCCAGGCGACGGCGTCTTCCCTGGAGAGAGATTTATGTGGTGGGGGGTACCGTTTCCTGCAGCCCTTGTAGTGAAACGACCGGAAGAACGAACGGAACACTCCCGGGAATTTTCCACCGACCGCTCAAGGTGACCTCGGCGGAAAAACCCTGGCAAATGCTCCGCCGGCAGCTGGCGCGACAGCTGCCGCTACTTCGAACAGCGACGGGAAGGGAGCGCCGCGGCGGCCTAGGCCGAGGCTGCCACCACTCCCCAAAGACGATTTCAAGATCATTCTGCGACCGAAGGGACTTGCAGTCAAGTCGCTCCAGACTCATCAAGTAGCCCGCGCCGTAGCGGTAGCATGCAACCACCAATGTAAAGGAGAATATCTGATCAACAGGCTTCGCACCGGTTCCAACATCATAATAGTGAGCACGGCAAGCGAGATGGCCGCCCAACACGTGAGACGCATAGTAATAATTGGTTTTTGGGGGGGAAAGGAAATGGCGCAGTATCTGTCTTATTTATCGTTGGACACCTGAACCGCGCCATAAGGGAAGGGATAAAGGAGGGAGTAAAAGAAGAAAGGAAGAGAGAGGTGCCGTAGTGGAGGGCTCCGGAATAATTTCGACCACCTGGGGATCTTTAACGTGCACTGACATCGCACAGCACACGGGCACCTTAGCGTTTTTCCTCCATAAAAACGCAGCCGCCGCGGTCGGGTTCGAACCCGGGAACTCCGGATCAGTAGTCGAGCGCCCTAACCATTGAGCCACCGCGGCGGGTGAGACGCATTTCCAGTCTCACTTTTGGGGAAAGCTCATACGAAGTAAATGCTTACGTGGCACTCCCGGAAGACACTCGCCGTGGTGTGATACACGGAGTGGACCCCGGGACATCGCCGGAAGAATTGAAAGCCAACCTACGAGTGCGCCCTCAAGGAGTTAAATTCCGCAGCGCTCGAATGCTAGGACAATCCAAGTCGGCCGTCAGTTATGAAGGAATCTTTTGGTTGGGAACCTCTGAGAACTAGGCGCTTGCGCAGTAAATTAGAAACATTCTACCGCATCTGTTTCGATAAAACCGGGATTGATATAGCTGTGAATGTTCTCCTGCCACATTTTGTATCTGCAGGTTGTGATGACTCTTTCAAGCTACAAGAAATCAGATGTCGAACGAATGCTTATCAGAAATCCTTCTTTCCAGATCTCACACCTGTGTGGAACAAACTGCCTAAAACACGGTTGACTGCGCATCTGTGGCAACGTTTCATGCATTTATTCATAAATTGATATTTTCCAAAGATTTCATAATTCATTGTGCGCAAGTGTGTTCGAGTATTTGTTGCGTTTACGGCTGTTCCTTGCGTTGTTCGAATAGTACCATCGTCTGACTATTGCACTTGTAATTCTCGATATCGGTGTACATCCCCCCTTTTATGTCTTCGAGCGCTAGGGGAATCCTTGAATAGAAATAATATAGTAAACGGACAGCTCAGCGCCCCGCATCAAGATGGTCGCACACACAGAAATATGCTAAGAATAACGAATTACTTCTCAATAAACACATCCACTTTTTCTGAACAAAAAAATTAAGCCACGTGCGATCGTGACTCGAGGGGCATCTTTGCCGAGGAGCGTGTTAATATAGATTCCTAGGTCTTGCAGAAACAAGACACGCGTCTCCCGCACGGCCCACTTTCGGTCTCTGCGAGCACTGCCGATGACAGCGCCGCCCTCGGCAGGCCACGGTCGTGGTTAGCTACAAACACTCGCTAAAGACCGTAAAAGGCTAAAATATAGCGAGAGCAGGCAGTGAGGAGCCATCGGCCAAAAGAAAATGAGCCAGAATCCGAGCACAGATCAATGACAGAACTGACGCTCATACCAAGTTTCATTGAATCAAATCAAAACTTGAGCAATGCATGCTGACACTTCAGAAGGTCTCAGTATCACAGACTGCATAATGAGGAAAACTTGCGGTGGGAGGAACTGGATATCTCTAAAATAATGGAGACTGGCTGAAAGCACTGGGCTATTTTGCAGTGAAATGTCTCCAGGTAGTAAACTAAACACAAGGGAATTGCCCACGCAGAATTTAGCTTGGCCCCAATGTCTACTGAAAGTAACAATAGCCTGTATCCTGCTGTATCCATCGCTCGATGTCGCGCAGCTATAGAAAAGCGTTCGGCGAGCAACTTTCGAGATATCTCTGCTCCTGGACGTTTCAAACTTCGCTGTTTGGAGAATAGTTCTCTGGCGACTGTCATGCGCCATACGCGTAAGCGCGAAAGCGTTTTTGCTCTGAGGAAGCGCGTCTTCAACAAGGCAAACAACCCTCTCGACTCTTTTCAACCTTTTTTTTCGGTTGTTCCTAACCACCGATGACGCTGGCAACACAATCGATACAAAACTAATGCATCAGTAATCCAGCCTAGTTGCCGAGAATACGCATGGAAATAACTTTCTTTTTTTATAAATCATTTACGCCCCCGTGTGAGACAATCGACGCTATTTGGGGCGCAATCAGCACTTCGATGACGCCGCCGCGGTGGCTCAGTGGTTATGGCGCTCGGATGTCGCGATGACCAGATCGGACTGATACGGCGAGCTCAGCCGACGGCAGCATCCAGCGGAGCCCTGGTATAGGGAGAACCGACGGTTACGGAGATGGACTCATCTGAACCGCATAAAAGCACTTGCGCTAGAGGTCAATAAAGCTATCCTATCCTAGGCTGACCAGAAAGACAAGAGTTCCATTACGGCTGCGGCGGTCGAATTCTAGAGACCCGTGTAATGTGTGATGTCAGTGCACTCTTAAAAACCCCAGGTGGTCATAACATCCGGAGCCATTCGCTGCAGCGACCTTCATAGCCTTAGTCGATTTGGAACGTTAAACCCTATATTTTTTCAGAAACTAAGATGCCGTTCTTTTTTCCCATCAACTTTAGCTACTTGCTGCCGCGGCTGCCACCCTGCCGAAGACTTGTGGCCGTCGACCAGTCTCCTGTCTTGCTGAAAGCTGCCAAAGAAAAGTACTCGCATCCTAAGATCGAGTACCTCCAGCTGGACATCCTCGATGATGTAGACGGGTTCGTACGCGAACAGGGCCAGTTCCAGCGGCTCTACTCGTTCGCCACGCTGCACTGGGTGAGGGACCAGCGGCGCGCCATGCGCCATATAGAAAAGCTGATGGCTCCAGGAGGAGAGTGCATGTTGCTCTTCAAGTGGACCGCCTACTTCATGCATCTCTACGACGCAATGACGAAGAGTCCACGCTGGGCGAAGTATAGCAACGTAGGTTGATTGACTTGTCTGTTTAGTGTACCAGTAGCTGTTAATGGCACCCCTTGTCCCGCCAGTCAAGCGTAGCTCTTCTTAGAACACCGGTGAGGGAAAGGACGAGGAGAGAGGAGAGGTAATAATAATTGGTTTGGGGGAACGGAAATGACGCAGTATCTGTCTCATATATCGTTGGACACCTGAACCGCGCCGTAAGGGAAGGGATAAAGGATGGAGTGAAAGAAGGCAGGAAGAAGGAGGTGCCGTAGTGGAGGGCTCCGGAATAATTTTGACCACCTGGGGATCTTTAACGTGCACTGACATCGCACAGCACACGGACGCCTTAGCGTTTTTCCTCCATAAAAACGCAGCTGCCGCGGTCGGGTTCGAACCCGGGAACTCCGGATCAGTAGTCGAGCACCCTAACCACTGAGCCACCGCGGCGGGTGGGACGAGAGGTGCCATCCTCGGAATTGGCACGACCTCATACGCGACTCCGTGTCCACCCGCAAACCCACACTGATCCTCGCGCTTAGTTAAATCTTGGCCGTCAGTGGGTGACACCAGAACATTGTACAAAGGAGGCCTGAGCATTTCCTTCCCTCGCTAGATTTACGTCGCAGATACTAGTCGGAGAATCCGGCCATTGCCTTCTAGAAACAAAACTCCTATGATCTTCTCCTGTGACGACACCTCACCTTCCAGGCTGACCATACTATGCCACGAATTAAGACCACGAGGCTCAAGAAGCGATTGCTGTAGAAGATCACAAGAAATGGCTGCCAAGGTCCTGGCGGTCGTCACTTTTTGCGTAGAGTTTGTTAATATGACTTAATAGGGAGGGTCGCAGGATTGCCGGAAAGGCGAGGTTCCGTACATGACTTGCCTATTTTTGGGTATAAAACGTGGATTCTACCTAAATAGTAGCAGTCTTCTTGAGGAAAACTCGAAGAAATGCTGTGAAAGTTTCCATACCAGCCTAATATCCACAGCTAAGTGATGATGGCTGCACTCTCTTTTCTCCTCACCTTTTTATCCCCGCACCCCTTTCTCCCCATGCAAGGTAGCAAACCGGCTATTCTTCCGGCCAACCTCCTGCCTTTCTTCTTCATCCGCCTCCTTCAGTCGCATTAAATGTATCAAAGAAGTGAGAACGCAATATCGAAATAACTTGATCTGTGCGCAGAGGAGAGGATCGCGGCACAACTTTCAATTGCGAGTTACAATCCGTGCTTTTGGCGTAACATTATCCAAACCATACACGATCCCTCGCTCTTCATGGAATTCCCGAGGTGGATGAAGTGCTCTTTAAGAAACTCGCGTAGACGGTGGCGCCAGCTTTCCGTCTAAGTTGTATTAGAAACTCTATGACTAATTGAGCTTTCTGGTCTAAATCCACCGCATGGTTGGTGAACCGAACAAGGTGCACTGACGTCGCCGGTTTTGGTTCCTAGAAGGTTCTGGGGTTAAACGAACGCAGTGCGGAGAAAGCAGGCGCTCGCACAATCTGAGCTCGAACCTGAGCACAGTTAAGTGATGATGGTTTCCGCGGACCTGAGGCGCTTGTTTTACTATGGCAAAGAAGCCAAGGACGGAGGGTTTACTCTCGTAAAAGTCTTCCTTGCGTCACAATAAAAGTAAATTTGAACAGCCTCTTTACTGTGTCGTGCGGAACGCGAATTCGCGACATGGTCCTCGCATATGAAAAAAAAATTTGTCCTCCGGCGCCCATTTCTTCGCGGCGCGTTGAACAAGTGGCAGCAATTGAAAATTCCTTTCGCTTCTGCGTTCGACTCTGCGGCCTGAATTGCCCTGAATATCGCAAAGCCTTAGTTTTCTCTTTTCCAACACACACCAAACTCTGATCCAAGTGCGCTGGAGGCTATTCCTCACGAAGGATTCAGGCCAGAAATTCTTCAATGCCAGCTGCATTTTCTAGTGTTCCACGTTTAAAACTGCTGTTGGAAGTTGGAGTCACGGCTGCAGTCAAAATTCCTAGCTAGATATGAAAGCCACATGGGAAGTCGTGAATTTTTGAATGAATGACAAATTACTCGGCACTAGTAATTAATCAGGTCAATATAGAAGAAATGATGTGCTCGGTATAACGTATCTTTCTTTTAACATGAAGTACTTGCGATGTTGCTTGCAACTGCAGACGTCAGACGTAAAGTACAAAATCAACATGCCAAGATTTCTACTTCCTTAATACTCCAAGCGAAGTTCGCGACGCGCTAATCAAATGTAACAAAGCAATAGAATATGCAGTTGAGCAGAATGAGTGCACATGCTCAATGAGGTCATTATGCAAGAAACGTATCCTGACCAACCATCCACGCAATGCAAATTAATCAATCACACATGCACATGTCACACATGGAGGGAAAAACAGTACATCAGTGGTTTATTCCACGCTTATTCTTTGAAATAAGGGGCTCTTAGCAACATGCTACCTATGATACACAGATGCTAGAAACAACTTTACAAAATGCGGGCACACTCACGCCCTAACAATAGCGCTTACTAAACAAACAGCTAACCCTATCACAGGAATGCTTCACAAATTCGTATATTTTAAGAGTTCACTGCAAAAACCAATAAATCTGGAGATCTCCCGTCGGCAGGCTTACATTTGTTTGCTGTTATTGTAATTGCTATCGTGTAAAACCTTTCCGTTTGTTTTCTGTGGTAGTCTTGAAAACTCGATGCGAGCGATGGAAAGGCTTTAAAGCAAATATTTTGCTACGCATTGGAAGCATGGACCTTTGCCATCAATATTAATGCAACAGGGCCTTGCAACACTCCAATATTCAAAATCTATCTCCGAGAATGTTGGACATGAGCTGGTCGCAATTACTCCGGAGCCCTCCACTATGGCACATCTTTTTCTCTTTTTTCTTTCACTCCCATCTTCCTTGTTTCCGTCACGGCGCGCTTCATGTGTCCACCGAGAAGTGCGGCAGTCACTACGCCATTCCCTTTTCTAAATATTCATAGTCGTTTTCATTTCTTCATGCATTTGTCAATCTTTTTACTGCATTTGCTCTGAAATGCTAAATATATTACTCTCAAATTTAGTTCTTGCACGCCTATGCCGTGCATGGGTTGCTATTGGTGCCGGTTGTACGACGCTCACACGAAGATAACAAAAAAAGATAAAAGTTTCTGCCAAGCTCTGCCTCTTGTACATTCCTAATCGGTAATGTGAAAGTAATTTTCTGCTAATCCCAAGTCTTCGTGTTTTGAATAAGTAAATGCGTTTGGGTGAGACAAGGGTGTGGCAAGCTCTTTCGGCACCAAGAGTACAATTCCGCTTAATGTGCTGGGCAACGTGAAAGAGAGAGAGAGAGAGAATCTTTTGTGTGGGCATGTGCGGTTTATTGTTTGCTCCATACACCTATTTTTTGTTACATGAATTATTCACCTTTTTTCCCCTCCGTGCTACGTGACATTTTCTTATTTCCCCCAGCAGATTTTGGTGCGAAACTTATCGCTTAAAGCTATGTTAAATAACCGTTTGTGACAAACTGTATGCGGGGCAAGAGCCATCGTCAGGCGTTTCGCCTTTTGCTCTTGCTCCTTTTTCTATATCAGGAAGGAAACAAATTAATCAAATGAAATCAAATTAAACCGCCCTTAGCTTAAAACAAATCGAATTATTTTGCTCAGCCTGAAATTGTGGACGAGATATCTCGCTGCTAAGGTTTCATTCCGATGCGGCGAATAGCCTCGTATTCGTTATGATGCCGTTCGATAAAAAAAAAAACCTGAGTAGACTGGAATAATTCCGGCAACTTTTTCTGCAGTACGTCTGACAGACCACGAGTAGTGTGGGGAGGCGATAACACAATCATTTCCTGCATCATTACATTTCTGGAACTCTTCGCTCTTAAAACCATAATAGCGTCGAATATGCCACGTTTTTTTTTTCCATCGAAATTCTGTTCCCATTGCCAACCACCTCCACCCCCCCCCCCCCTTATTCTTTCGCTACAGGTTCTTGAAGGCTTGCTGCCAGAGACGTTAGAGATCAAGGATATCCCATCCCTGAGAGCATACGCGAGGGGACTTGTAGAATCCGCAGATCTCATCCCACTGGCTTGTGAAGCTTTCTCCTTCCCATTACAAACGCAGTGGAGCGCTAAAAAAATAACCGGTGAGTTATTAGCTCTTCCCTTTTTTCACCTCAGCATTTAAATGAGTGTCTTTGGAGTCTGTGGATTGGGTTAAAAATTATGGAAGCTGCACTTTACAATTTTTTTTCTAGTATTCGATCAAAAATATTTTGATTATAGGGACTAGGAAAACACATCTACTAAGTAAAGAAGATGGGCGATAATTATTCCTTCACTCGTCGTCCCCTCACCGCAAAAAGTTTTGACCTAGCTTGATCAACAGGAAAGATATCGGCGAATAAAAAAAAATGGCGGTGGTTTAGCTTTGGTTAAAGCTGGAGTCACGCGATAGCTACAGCTGGCCGAGTGGAACTTGCTCAGTTGAATTGCAAAGTCAGTCATTCGCCGCTCCGTTTCGCTGGGCGTTCCTTCTTCATCTTCGTCCCACTTAACACGGCGATTGCGCACAACTGCGGCAGCTCGGTTTCAGTGCTCTAGAAGCACTGTGTCGTGGTTTCGCCGGCGCTGCTCCGCACCACGCGGCTGGTCCCGTGACCAACCACGTGACGAACCACGTGATCAGCCACGGCGCCGCCGGCAGCTGCTCCGCACACGTCACCAGCCACGGTGCCGCCACGCTGAAGATTCGAAATGCTATCGTAATGTAGCTATCGCTACAAAATGACGTTAGGCCTCTCCTTCTTAGGTCATACACACCGGCGAGCGCGAAAAAATAAAGGTTGGGACCGCGCTGCGCCCGTGAATACTTTACGCGTCGCCACTGGGTTTTTGTTTTTTACTTCAGGAGGGCGCCACCGTCGGCGCAATCGCTTGCGTACCGTTCACCGTTGTCACTGAGATCGCATCGTCTTCCCGGATCTCTAGGCGCGACTTCTGCGAATGACAACCGCGATAGCCTTCGAACTCTACAAGTACGCCCTGTGTAGAAACCGGCTGCTGAACACCGGAAATGGCACCAACGACTCGTCCGCTGGCTCAGGGGATTCACCCGGCGGACGGGCCGTTTACAGGCGGCGGTAGAATAGCGCCGTTCCCCTTCCTTTCAGTACGGCGGCGGCCGCGGCAACGAGTGCAACGCCCACGACTGCTTTCGTGCCGGAAATGTAGCCGTGACAACATGCCTATAGAGACCCCAACCTAAGGTTTGCCACGCGACGACAGCGCCGTGCTCCTCCCGTAGCGGCGGAATTCTGAAGCGGCGATCGGGCGCGACGGCGCCTCGGCGCTCTGACTGGCAGTGTTCGCGTGCGGCGCGCGCCCGTCTCCTCGAGGGCGCGACGGATGCGAGCACAGCCTGACGACGGCGCAGTGCGCTGTTTATGTCCATCGGTGGGCAATTTTTACGCGGTGATCGAAGTGACAAGCGGCACCACGATTGCCTAAAAACGGAGAAGCGTCTAGCTTGACTTGTGGGCATCCCTGAAATGACGCACTTGCTTACAGCTATGTGTGCTGTCAACAGAAATTACCCAGGTGGCAGAGATCGTTCACTGTGAAGTTCCGGTGCGGTATCGGGCGCTGCAGCATAGATTAAAAAATAGTGCTAATGATCCATCACCTGCCGCAACAGAAGAGAACGCTGGCGGGCACTTAATATATGTGCGCTTACTCGGCCGACATCATGTAAACTGGCAGCGCATCGAACTGCAAAGGCGAAGATGGCAGACACGATTCCGTATGGGAACTAACCTTGTGTCTCTGTCGTACACACGCGGTAGGAGTGTGGCTCTGCAGATTACAGACCACATATACTGCAGACCTCGGGCGGCCGCGCAATAATGTTACGTGCCCCGTAGATCCGCATCAGAACTGAGTCGTGCCAGTGGTTTGTGAGTTTAACGTTCCAAGATTGTACGTAGATTGTGAGCAAAGCCGTTTTTGAATGGCTACGGATTAACAGGTATTATTTTTAGATATATGCATGGTGAATGCGCCATCTGCTGTAAATACGACAATACGGAAGAAGCGGCTAGGCAAGCGCGACACCGGTAGGAACGGCAATGCGTTGCCATATTGTGTCACCGCACGCCCATGCTAAAACTCTCAAAGTTCAACAGAATGGGATTCATTAAAGCGTATCGACATCTCGAAATGCGCTTTCGTATTGCGCACAGATCTAAACGCGGCGCGATTCATCCTGCGACACTGGGGTGAGCAGCCTGGCGCCAAAGCCATTGAAACACCGCGGAAAGGGAAAAGAAAAAGGTAGCAGAAACGTCTGACCAGCACGCACGGCGGAAGCAAGGACATCGAGCTGAGCTAGCACAATTTGAAGACACGAAAAAAAAAGCGCGAACCGCATTCGTGGCGCAGTTTCGTTCGAAGGTAGGCTTCAATTTCAGTTTTCACTTCGTACACCACGTGGTTATGCACTATGGGCACAAAACTAGGCGTGACGAAAACAGCGCCCTTTTCATTTGCTTGACGCCGCGCACACGAGCTGCTCCCTCTCTAAAGCACGAGTTCACAGCAGTGCCAAAGCGCGAGGAAAACCCTCCAGTAGGCGCGCTTTTCTCTCACAACGGCGTCCATGCACGAGCGGAGAGAGCATAGCGTGCGGCATGCAAGCTCCTGTCACAACGGCGCCGAAGCGCGAGCCAGAAAGAACGAGCGCGCGCGCGCGAAATTAGTCTCCTTCACGTGCGGGCGAGGCAAACGCACACAAGCCAGTGGCGAAGCTCGTCGTCCATACCCGCCGCGGTGGCTCAGTGGTTAGGGCGCTCGACTACTGATCCGGAGTACCCGGGTTCGAACCCGACCGCGGCGGCTGCGTTTTTATGGGGGGAAAACGCTAAGGCGCCCGTGTGCTGTGCGATGTCAGTGCACGTTAAAATCCCCAGGTGGTCCAAATTACTCCGGAGCCCTCCACTACGGCACCTCTTTATTCCTTTCTTCTTTCACTCCCTCCTTTATCCCTTCCCATACGGCGCGGTTCAGGTGTCCAAAGATATATGAGACAGATACTGCGCCACTTCCTTTCCCCGAAAACAATTATTATTATTAATTATTATGTCCTGCTCGATCAACTAGGAGGATTCGCTCGGAGAGGTCGCTATTCACTGGCGTCCGCAGCGCCCTCTGGCCTAGGTTGTGTCCCTATAGCGAATGGCAGAGGCGGGCTTCCTGTCATTGACCATGTCATCACTATAGTCGTGACGTACACCGCTTACAAAAATTGTTCCAAGAAATTGGCTCCGGAATTTAAAAAAAATAATGCCGGTTTAGCTTTGGTTAAACCGAGAGAGAAGCCGTAGCTTCAAGGTGGTTTAGCCTGGCAATGCCTTATTATGCTATGCTTTGGTCGTTTCTTTGGTCTTTGGTATGTTTTTTTTTCTTTTTTTTTACTCGACGTCACAGCTTAGCTCGCGAACACCACATGTCGACTTCGTTCCTAGGTGCGCCGGCGCTCCTCCCATTATGTACTCGGTTAAAGAGGGCGCGACGTCACGCCCTATCACCTAAACGCCGCGTTTCGGCTCCTCGTCGATCCAAGAGTCGATCACGTGACCCAATTTTTATTCACCTTGACGTGACCTTACGACCGTGGTAATCTTCACTTTCCACTGTCCTTGAAATGACCTTGACCTTTCACCTCGACCTTTGACCTTTAGAATGCCTTGACCATTGGTCTGACCATTGAGCATTCACTGGTTGTCCGAACTTGGGCACTGAGGCTTGACCTGTGCTGTGTTTTGAAAGTCATTGAATATGCACGGCGATCTCAGCCGGTTATCTCTGGTAGTCAAGCTACCGCTTCAAAAAATATGATTTTTAGAAAGTAACACCCGCCGTGGAGGCTGCAGCGATGGCGTAGAGGTAGAACATCCGCCTCGCGTGCGAGAGGACCGGGGTTCAAATCCTGGTGCCGCGCAATTCTCCACCGGGTTTAAAAAAAAATATCCGCGTGTCGATGGAATTGCATAACCAGGCCTGGAGTGCGGCCTGATCTCGGTGACCAGAACCGACAACGCACTCTCTCACCAGAGCAGGATTTGGCCACCCTGGTGTAGTACTTGGCCACAACCTTCTATGATCAAACCAATTAACCATCGGCCCTCAGTCCCCAGCGGCTACGGAGAAAATGACCACGGCGGCGGTCAGACCTGTGACGCAGTGGAGGGTGCTAAGAATCTCTGGCTCCGGACAGGCCGCCATTAGAATCTGAACCTGGCAACGTTTAACGCTAGAACTTTAGCAAGTGAGGCTAGCCTAGCAGTGCTGTTTGAGGAACTAGCGGGAATTAAATGGGATGTGATAGGGCTTAGCGAAGTTAGGAGGACAGGTGAGGCGTATGCAGTACTAAAGGAAGGACACATACTGTGCTATCGCGGGTTAGAGGATAGACGAGAACTAGGTGTGGGATTCCTCATTAATAAGGATATAGCTGGCAACGTAGAGGAGCTCTACAGTATTAACGAGAGGGTAGCAGCTGTAGCAATTAGGCTGAATAGGAGGTACAAGCTGAAAGTGGTGCAGGCCTACGCACCCACATCCAGCCATGATGACCAGACCGTTGAAAGTGTCTATGAGGACGTAGAATCAGCAATGAATAAAGTAAAATCGCAGTACACAGTACTGATGGGCGACTTCAATGCGAAGGTGGGCAAGAAGCAGGCTGACGACCACGCGGTAGGTGACTATGGGATAGGCTCTAGAAATAGCAGGGGAGAGTTATTAGTCGAATTCGCGGATAGAAATAATTTACGGATCATGAATACCTTCTTCCGCAAACGAGAAAACAGGAAGTGGACCTGGAAGAACCCCAATGGTGAGATTAAAAATGAAATCGACTTTATACTATGCGCTAAACCTGACATCATTCAGGATGTGGCCGTCCTCGGAAAGGTGCGTTGCAGCGACCACAGAATGGTAAGGTCTAGACTTAGCTTGGAGTTGAAGAGGGAACGGAAGAAGCTAGTGAAGAAGAAGACCATTAACGAGTTAGCCATAAGAGGGAAAGCACAGGAGTTTAGGATAGCGCTGCAAAACAGATATTCGGCTTTAACTGAGGAAGATGATCTTGATGTTCATTCAATGCACGATAATCTGACATCAATAATTACGGAGTGCGCAGTAGAAGTAGGCGGTAGGACAGTTCGAAAGGATACCGGGAAGCTATCTCAGGTGACGAAAGATCTGATTAAGAAGCGCCAAAACATGAGGGCATCTAACCCTACCGATAGAACAGAACTAACGGAGCTATCAAAGTTAATAAATAAGCGCAAGGTAGCCGACATAAGGAAGTTTAATACGGAGAGAATCGAGCATGCTATAAAGAACGGAGGTAGCCTAAAAACAGTGAAGAGGAAACTAGGAATAAGTAAACACCAGATGTATGCGTTAAGAGACAAGCAGGGCAATGTCATTAGCAATATGGATAAGATAGTTAACGTAGCCGAAGAGTTCTACACAGACCTGTACAGTAGCCAATGTAATCAGAGCGTTAATGAGAAAGACAACAGTGCACAGCAATGCGTCATCCCGCCAGTAACGAAAGATGATGTAAAGAAAGCCTTAGAAGCAATGAAAAGGGGAAAAGCAGCTGGGGAGGATCAGGTATCAGCAGATCTGAAGGATGGAGGGGACATCGTGCTAGAAAAACTAGCCACTCTGTATACGCAATGCCTTATGACCTCGACTGTACCAGAAGCTTGGAAGAATGCAAATATTATCTTAATTCATAAGAAGGGAGACGCCAAGGACTTGAAAAATTACAGGCCGATCAGCTTACTATCCGTTGCCTACAAAGTATTTACTAAGGTAATCGCTCATAGAGTGCAGGCAACGTTAGACTTTAATCAACCAAATGATCAGGCAGGCTTTCGTAAAGGAAATTCCACAATAGATCATATTCACACTATCAATCAGGAGATAGAGAAATGCGCAGAATATAACCAACCTTTATATATAGCTTTCATTGATTACGAGAAAGCATTCGACTCAGTGGAAACCTCAGCAATGATACAGGCATTGCGTAATCAGGGGGTAGAAGAGCCTTATGTCAAAATACTGGAAGATATATATAGCAACTGCACAGCTACTATAGTCCTCCATAAAGTCAGCAATAAAATTCCAATAAGGAAGGGCGTCAGGCAAGGAGACACAATTTCGCCAATGCTGTTCACCGCGTGTTTACAGCAGGTATTTCGAGGCCTGAATTGGGAACAGTTGGGATTAAGAATACATGGAGAATACCTAAATAATCTGCGATTTGCTGATGACATTGCCTTGCTGAGTCATTCAGGAGGTGAACTGCAAATCATGATCAATGAGTTAGACAGGCAGAGCAGATTGATGGGTCTAAAAATTAACATGCAGAAAACCAAGGTAATGTTCAACAGCTTAGCAAGGGAACAACAGTTCACGATTGGCAGCGAGAGCCTAGAAATTGTGACGGAATACGTCTACTTAGGGCAGTTAGTGACAGCTGATCCGGATCATGAGAGGGAGATAACTAGAAGGATAAGAATGGGGTGGAGCGCATATGGCAAATCCTCGCAGATCATGATTGGCAGTTTACCAATTTCCCTCAAGAGGAAAGTGTACAACAGTATAATCTTACCGGTACTCGCCTACGGGGCAGAAACGTGGAGGCTAACGAAAAGAGTTCAGCTTAAGTTAAGGACAACGCAGCGAGCCATGGAAAGAAAAATGGTAGGTGTAACGTTAAGAGATCGGAAGCGGGCAGAGTGGGTGAGGGAACAAACACGGGTTAATGACATCCTAGTCGAAATCAAGAGAAAGAAATGGGCTTGGGCAGGGCATGTAATGCGAAGACAAGATAACCGCTGGTCCTTAAGGGTAACGGAGTGGATTCCAAGAGAAAGTAAGCGTAGCAGGAGGCGGCAGAAGGTTAGGTGGGCGGATGAGATTAAGAAGTTTGCAGGCACAGGGTGGATGCAGCTGGCAAAGGATAGGGTTAATTGGAGAGACATGGGAGAGGCCTTTGCCCTGCAGGGGGTGTAGTAAGGCTGATGATGACGATGATGATGAGGACCCGCCGTGGTGGCTCAGTGGTTAGGGCGCTCAGCTACTGATGCAGAGTTCCCGGGTTCGAACCCGAGCGCGGCGGCTGCGTTTCGATGGAGGTGAAACGCTAAGGCGCCCGTGGGCTGTGCCATGTCAGTGCACGTTAAATATCTCCGGGTGGTCGAAATTATTCCAGAGCCCTCCACTACAGCACCTCTTTCTTCATTCCTTCCTTCACTCCCTCCTTTATTCCTTCCCTTACGGCGCGGTTCAGGTGTGCGCCGAAATGTGACACATATACTGCGCCATTTCCATTCCCTAAAAACCAATTGTTATTTTTCAGTTGACAGTAACAGTCTATCGCCGGCTCATTTCTAAGGACTCATACATAGGGGTGATGCTCAAAGGAGTTCGTTGTAGACATTGCAACAAAGGCAGGCCTGCCGTTTCACCCAGACTATAGCTGGCAGGCTGAACTTTATAAAGGGGAATAATTTTTGTGACACTTGATAGAGATCTAATAGTGTCTTTAGCTGGCCGAGCGCCGCTCTAAAAAATTGATCTCCCATTCGGGAGCTGATGCCGAGCACTAGTATTGCGTTCGGCTGATTCTTAATGCAGAAGGAATAGGAGGCTATGTTGACGGCGGAAGTTGGTCCTCTGTGGCGTCACTTGGTATTGGACGTAATCGGTCATATTGTCACGGGTTGTGGAGACGACGCGGGTCGAAGGCACAATGGGGGACCAGGACCACAGTAGCAGGCGCCAAAGACAGGCCAAGCGGTCGCGGCCGGGCTCACGAGCGAGTTCTGCCGAGCTTCTACCTCGTCACCGGCGATCGGCATGCCGCCGGTTGAAGGTGACGTTAAGTGCAAAATCAGGAAGAACAATAACACCACACGACATTACTCCCCTCCCGAAAACGCGAAGAGTTAGGCCACGTGCTCCGAGCGGTCACAGTACGCTTTCAGACGAGCTACGTGGACAAGTTCGGAGGCGGGCGGGCGGCGTGACGGCCGCGTAACGATCGGCAGCACTTCGTACTAAGTCGCCTATATGGCGGATCACTTCGTACGGGCCAAAGTATCGTTTCAGCAGCTTCTCGCTAAGACCACGGCTTCGAATTAGAGTCCACACCCACACTCGATCGCCAGGATTGAACTGAACATCACGGTGGCCTTGGTTGTATCGTCGAGCATCGACTTGCTGGCGGGCTTGGATGCGAAGGCGGGCCAACTGTCGGGCTTCTTCCGTGAGTTGATCGACAAGTTGAGCATCGGCGTGAGTGTAGACGACTGGCTGGTGGGGCAGCATAGCGTCGAACATGGTAAGGCTTCCAGGCCATGCGCCAGGCAAAATGGCGAAAATGTGGTGGTTTCTTGTACTGCATTGTTGTACACAAAAGTTACGTTCGGTAACACTTCGTCCCAGGTTCGGTGCTCGATGTCGACATGCATTAAGAGCATGTCAGCCAAGGTCTTGTTAAGGCGCTCGGTCAGCCCGTTTCTTTGCGGGTGGTATGCGGTAGTTTTGCGGTGGGCGGTGTGGCTTAAGCTCAGTATCTGTGAGATAAGTTGAGACATAAATGCGGCACCACGATCAGTGATAAGGACCTCTGGGGCACCGGGTCGAAGAACGACGGACTCGGCGAAAAACACTGCCACATCCCAAGCCGTTGATGACGGCAGAGCGCGTGATTCGGCATACCGTGTGAGGTAGTCCGTCGCCACCACCATCCATCGGTTGCCCGACTGCGACTTTGGAAAAGGTCCGAGTAGGTCCATATCGATCTGCTGGAACAGACTGAGCGGTGGGATGAAATGGTGAAGGAGTCCCGCAGGCTTCACGGGTGGAGTCTTGCGCCGTTGACACTCGCGGCAGGTCCTGGTGCAATGGTGGACGGTCTTGTCAAGTTGTGGCCAATAGTACTTGGAACGTATTCGCGCGAGCGTTCGACTGAACCCCAAGTGTCCCGAGGTGGGGGTCATCTTGAGACGCTTCTTAATTTCGTCGCGTAGACCAGTGGGCACAACTAAAAGCCGTGACCTCGGGTTCAGGGCACAGTTCTTCGTATTAAGAACGTTGTCCCGAAGGCATAAATTACGCACTACGCGTACAAAAGGACGAGGAACCACCCCTCCTTGACCCTCCAAATGTGAGATCTCGTCGCGAAGGTCGGGGTCGTGTCGCTTCCGCGCCGCCATATCGTCGGTACATAGAGCTCCTAAAAAGATGTCACAGTCGTCCGTATCATCAGGCGCGGCTTCGACGGGAGCGCAGGAGAGGCAGTCAGCATTAGTGCGTCTGCGACCAGACTTATAGACGATCGTAGCGTCGAATTCTTGCAATCGAAGGGCCCACCGCGCAAGTCGGCCGGCAGGGTCCCTTGACTGGTAAGCCAGCACAGAGAGCGGTGGTCTGTGACCACCTGGAATGGGCGTCTATGCATACAGATAGAGTCTGAACTTAGTGATCGCCCAAATTACTGCGAGGCATTCTTTTTCGGTGGTCGAGTATTTGGTTTTCGCCTTCGACAAAACACGACTGGCGTATGCGATGACACGTTCGGCGCAGTTCTGGTGCTGGATCAGGACGGCCCCGAGGCCCGTGTTACTAGTGTCAGTGTGTACCTCTGCCGCGGCGTCCTTATCAAAACGGCCTAGGACAGGGGAAGCCTGTAGGCGTCGTTTTAGACTGTAAAATGCAAGCTGCTGTTACTAGACCAATGGAATGGGATGGACTCCTTCGTGAGGCGAGTAATCCGCGCGGCGATATGCGAAAAGTTGGGAACAAAGCGTCTGTAGTAATCGCAGAGGCCCAGGAACCTCCGCACGGCGTTCTTGTCCGGCGGCGTCGGGAAGGAAGCGCAGGACCGAAGCCCTCTTGACTGACGACGTGACCCAGAAATTTCAGCTCGTCACAGGCAAATTGGCACTTCGTAGGCTTGAGGTGAGGCCGATATTTCTGATAGCCTGCAAGACTGCTTTTAGGCGAACAAGATGTTCATGAAACGTGCTGGAAAAAATGACCACATCATTAAGGCAAACAAGGCATGTTTGCCATTTGAGGCCGGTGAGCACGGTGTCCCTATCGCGCTGGAAGGTCGCTGGAGCAGTACCGGGTCCGAAGGGCATTACCTTGAACTCATACAGTCCATCCGGGGTGATGAAAGCCGTCTTTTTTCTGTCACGCTCCTCAGCTTCTATCTGCCAATAACCACTTCTAAGGTCGATGGATGAAAAGTAACGGGCATGGCGCAGGCGGTCAAGCGCGTCATCGATGCGCGGAAGTGGGTATACGTCCTTCTTCATGACTCTGTTCAGGCTCCGGTAGTCAACACAAAAGCGAAGGGTGCCGTATTTTTTCTTCACCAGCGCCGCCGGAGCAGCCCAAGGGCTGTAAGAAGGTTGGATAATGTCAACGGCCGACATTTCGCGCACTTAATGTTGTATCGTTTCACGTTCTTTTAACGAAAGGCGATAAAGTTACTGACGAACAGGATGGACAGCGTCGTCGGTAATTGTTCTGTGCTTTGCTATTGGAGTCTGGCGAACCCCGGCTGACGTAGAAAACCAGTCGTGGATCTCACCCAGCAGAGCGAGGAGCTCGTCTCTCTCCTAAGCAAAGAGTTGTGGGGCAATGCTGACAACTAAAGGAGGCACCGAAGGCTGTGGAGGGGGCGGACAAGAAGGAGCCGCAGAGAGGGTCTCAGCATCGACAGGAGCGCTGAGGCGCACGATGAGGCCGATTACTGTGCCTTTGGTGAGGTGCTGCGGAGCGCCGCAAAAATTGGTGACGAGGACTTGGACTGTGCCACGTGCAGACAGGAAGAAGAATGGCGGGAAGAGTTGAGCGGTGGGGCGTGGGGCAAAACCGCGCCCGCCGAAACGACGAGGCTGATTTGAGCAACAGATATCTCAGGCGTTGTTGCGACTAAAGGGAGGATGAAAACGGATATCAGCAACCTAACGCAATGAACGTTGGTAAGAATCGTTGGAGTAGATGGAATATTCGCGATGTCATTCACTGGTGGACATTAATGCGGTGGCAGCATTCCCGAATACATACCTCAAAAACTTTGACTAACCGTTCGTCGTGCAGCATTCCGATTGACGTCATAGCATTTCTCTTTGCAAATGGCTAGCATGTTTTAGTCAAACTCGTGGCTCACTTGCGACTGGGGTTCGGACCAATGACATATGCACCTTCAGTTGCATGCTTTAAGGCGCTGTTTAGGTGTCCGCCGACATGTCGAGATGCGAGAGCTACTGTGCCTTTTCCTTTCCTCAAAAACCTTTCCTTTCTTCTAACATGTTTTCGCATTTCTCCATGTAAGCAGACGTAAACACCCTCAGAATTTTTTCTGGGCGTCGGCCTCCATCGAGGAGCGCTACCACACACTCCGAAAAAAAAATTTGCTGCGGTTCAACTACTGCTGAACCTAGGTAAAGAGCGAAAGTTGTGGTGTATTGGGTAAGTAGACGCGGCTTGGCATCTAATGTTGAATGCGTTCCGCACGCTGAATATGCAACGCGCTCACCCTCCAGGTGACGATTAAATTAATTGTTGATCGTGATAGGTTGGTGAGCCTGCAACCGTTCCTAGAAACAAGCTTTCTCCAACGATTCCACGTAGGCATCGGACTGAACCGCTCCGACGTCAAAAATATGCCACACAAAGCCACACCTCAGGAGCTATTATTTCTGCCGTTTTTCAACATTGCTATGCTCAGGCTATCGCGTGCACTACAAGCACTTCCAAATGTAGGCTTTACCATATACGCGGATGATATAACTCTAAGGGCCACAAAGGTTTCCCTGGGCCAAAAAGAAACCACCCTGCAATTAGCAACCCGGATCGCCGAGGACTTCGCCTCGCAAAGCGGCCTCTACTGCGCCCCGGAGAAATCGGAGGTAATACGAGTACATGGCCCGAGATACGTCTCTCCTAGTCCTTCAACCTCACTATCGAGGGTCAAGCCATCATGGAAGTCAGGGATGTTAACCTGATCCGCATTCTTGGTCTTTGGATGCAGAGCAACCTCCATGTTACGCACGCCATCAGACTCTCAAAACCACCGTAAACCAAATACCTCTCATGATCAGCCGCATTACCAAGCATCGCCAAGGATTGCCAAAAGAAGACACTCTTCGGCTTTGCTAGCACTGGTACTTAGCCGACTCACATACGAACTACCGTTTCACACGCTAACAAAGGGAGAGGAGCAGCAAGTTGACACCATCATAAGGAGGGTATATAAGACGGCCCTTAACCTTCCTAAAGACACCTCGACGGAGCGTCTGACCACATTAGGAACTTCAACGCCTTTGCGGAACTAACACAAGCCATCCGTACATCTCAAACGCTAAGACTTCAGACCACCCAATCTGGCCGAACTATCCCAGGCCGTGTAGGCAGAGTTGCGGACATCGCTCTCTAGATGCTCAATCCTCTCTAAAAAAACAGCACAGGAAATACATCAGCAAGGCCCTGATACCGAAACATACGCTTCAAGACGCTCACACAGGCAGACGACGAGCCCGAGTATCCTACCTACGCCGACGCCTAGCCAATTCCGCGAACGTGGTTTATGTTGACGCCGCAGCAAACCTCGACGATGACAAGTACGCAGTGGCGGCAGTGGGCCACCGCTTCTCCCCTCTATTCACTGCTTCTGTAAGAGCCGGAACGCCAGCAGCCGCGGAGACCACCGCCGTGGCTATAGTATTCTAGTTCACTGTAGCCGTGGTCATTGTCTGTTGTCGTTGTTGCCAGGAAGAAAGAAAAGGAAAGTGCACAGGCCTGCTCACCGGCTCAAGACGAGCCACAATCGCTACCACGTGCAGATAGTAGGAGGGTTGAAAGATGGGATAGAAAGACAGGATGGTAAAGATGCGCTAAAGACAAGGCCGATCCCGGAGGCAGTGCAATGCCGGGCCAACCGGTGGCGGGAGTGAAGCATCCTTCAAACTTTCCGCCACATTTCCAAAAATAATTCCAATTGGACCGGTAACAGATACTCTACGGGGACCGGACATTCGCGCCTTCGTTGTCATTAGGCCATTGTCATTAGCCGTTACGAGTTCCAAGGCCAAAGCGCTCATATGATCACAGACCCGGGACACGCGTGTCGAAACTTCCTGAGAGGCTGAGTTCCCGAGCACTTCAGTCGGCTCATGGGCACTACACCCCTCACCAGGCACCACCAAATCACTTGGACCCCAGGCCACGAGGGACTGGGTGAAATGAGAGGCCACATGCTCAAGGCATCATCATCCGAGCGGGACCACAAACTGTGCCCGCTTTTACTCCTCTACCTTCTAGTTATAGCGAACGCCTCGATTGTCAGCGTCTTCAAAGGAGACACTTCCCTCCACTTCATAAGAAATTAGACACCCCAGATGCCGTCTCATGGTGGAAGATACCGAAGAACCAATTTCCAATCCTCCATGACTACATCTCATACACCCAACATAATACTCCGACACCTGCCCCTGGTGCCAGGCCCGCCCTACACTCTTTTCCATTTCGTGGGGATGTGGGGCCAAACCAAACATTCTACAAAAAGAAAACACGTCTTTTGAGCGGTGGGGGGCGCTGCTGACCAGCGATAACTTGGAGGACCAACGGGCCCTCATACAGCGGGCCCACAGGGCAGCTCAAGCCTGTGGAGCCCTGGAATGAGGGCCCCACCCAACTCCGCCCAACTAAGCCCGCCCAACTCCCCTTAACTTTAATCAACATTTTCCTCCTCCTCCTCCTCCTCCTCCTCCTCTCCAACGTTCAATTTGGCTTCCGTCCAACCATCTCGGCGTAATACGTACTTCCCGCCCTCAAAGAGTTTCTCTTCACACTAAGCGCCATACAGCGGCTACGCAAGCCATACTGGCCCTGGATATTCATAAGGCTTTCGACACAATAAGCCATGACCATGTCCTGACGACATTAGCCATCACGGGCTGCGGCACCCGCATATGGCAATATCGTCACCGAAACCCGGCAGAAAGGGTAGAAGGACACACCAGGACTAGCAAAGCAGGCACACTCAGCGAACCAACGCACGAGCCGGGGAAGGCAACGAAGACCAGCGGGTGCTGTCGCACCGCATGGCGGCGCCACAAAATAGCTAACAGTGTGGCAATATGTTCGGACCGTCCTGCAGGGACGAACGGAAGAACTCCGCCTTGGGGATGTCGCCTCCCAGCATTTCCCCCTGCCTAACCGTAGAACCCCACAAGGGGTGGTCCTATCACCTTTATTTTTGAACACTGCACTAGCGCCACTGGCAAAGGCCCTTGCTGCTACCCCAGGGGCTCCACACAGCCATATACGCAGATGATATAACCATCTGGACAACGGGAGGATCCATTGCAACAGCCCAGGATATGCTGCAATCTGTCATACATCACCACCACAAATTTAGCACACACAGGCCTCCGTTGCTCTCCAAGTAAAACATGACTATTGCAGTTGAAACCCCTCCCCAGTGACCTCCCCACCCCCGCATTGAAATGCGCATATACGGAAATCAAGTGCCATTTTGTCTCAATTGAAGATTCTCGGCCTTTTCATTAACAGCACGCTCGATGCAACCGCCACCCTTCATCTCTAGCAAAGACAGACCAAACAGGTCACTGCACTAATCAAGCGGGTGGCAGCACGCAGTCATGGGCGGAGTGAGCGCGAGACCCTCAATATGACAAATGCATTAATCATTAGCCGCATTACATACCACCTCACATACCACATACTCACTCAACGCTAAACACAACAGGCAGATATCCTAATGCGCACGGCTGTCACCTCCGCCCTACGCCTTCTTTCCACGGTTGGCACGAAACGTCTCCTGGCCACTAGTACCCGCAATACTATGATCTAATTAATAGAAGCTCAACGCATCAAACAATTAATTAGTCCGCCTGAGTAGCACAGAAACAGGACAACGCCTACTGCGACAGTTTCGTCTCAGTCTACCCAATCCCACCCCAACAATTCCTACACCTTATATGATTTCTCTGCGCACGCAGGATCCCATATATCAGAAGCCCCTACCGCGCAATATGAGCGCTAGCCTCCATCAGGGTAGGCGACAGGCTCGAGCAAAATTTTACACCAAAGCATACAGCAACCGCTCCGATATCCTATATGTCGACGCAGCAAAAAATACTAAAGTAGTATTTTTCACGGCAGTCGCAGCCTATGAAGATGGCACAGTGGGGGGGCCGCCGCCACTATCCGAACTAATTCGCCTGCAGAGGCGGAAGAAGCCGCCATCGCACTTGCGCTGGCCCACTCCACCATTGACAAAAACATAACCGAAATTGGCACAGATTCCCAGGCCATATGCCGCCACTACCTAAAGGGCGTGGCGACGCCGGCCCACACCGTATTGTTGCCACAGCCACCTCTCTCGACCGAACGGTTACTCTGTCGTGGATCCCTGGGCATGCCTCGATCCACGGTAATGAGCGCGTTAATGCGCTCGCCCGAGAACTCTACTCCCGGACCCCGGACGATCTTTAGCCCCTATCGGTCCTTTATACATGTCATCAAATCACCACATTCTGCAAACTCAGCCGCATGACATTACCACCACACCACACTACCTCGTCGCCCTTATCCAGTGCCACGTGGCGACAATTACAGAGGGGCTGCTTTATTTCACCCTACTGCCTCTCATCCTTTCACCCTACCTTTCCTCCTCATTGTTACACCTCTGTGCGTGCACAGATCCCCACTTTTCCACTACCTTTGGGAATGTTCTTCCCCTCAGGCAGTACCCCCATCCCCAATCCCACTCAATCTTCCTGGGAGGCTGCTTTATGGACCGCTCAGCCCGCCGGCCAGATATGGCTGGTGGCAGATATGGCAGATGGGGACAGATGGTGGTGGATATGGCGGATATCGGACTTTATGTGGAGCACAACCCCGTGGATGCCTGGACCAGTCGGGAACCACCCTGGCAGATTTTTTGTAGCGCAAATTTCACTATGCCAGCTTTTCTAGCTGTCAGCGGGGCAGCAAGTTTGACCTTGAATGTAGCTAGAGGTCGAACAAGGAAATGAACCGACACCCGGATCGCGCCCGCAAGGGAAGAAAAATGAAATGAAAATTGGTTTTAAGGAAAGGAAAGTACGCCTGTCTCACATATCTCGGTGGACACCCGAACCGCGCCGTAAGGAAAGGAAAGTGAATAATAATAATAATTAGATTTTGGGGAAAGAAAGTGGCGCAGTATCTGTCTCATATATCGTTGGACACCTGAACCGCGCCGTAAGGGGAGGGATAATAGAGGAGTGAAAGTAGAAAGGAAGAATTAGGTGCCGTAGTGGAGGGCTCCGGAATAATTTCGACCACCTGGGGATCTAACGTGCACTGACATCGCACAGCACACGGGCGCCTTAGCGTTTTTCCTGCGTAAAAACGCAGCCGCCGCGGTTGAGTTCGAACCCGGGAACTCCGGATCAGTTCCCGGGTTCGAACCTGACCGCGGCTGCGTTTTTATGGAGGAAAGTGAAAGTTGGTTTTAAGGGTAGGAAATGATGCCTGCCTCACATGTCTCAGTGGACACCCGAACGCGCCGTAAGCGATGGAAAATGAAAGTTGGTTTTAAGAACAGGAAATGACGCATCTAATAATGCGCCATTTTCTTTCCCCCCCCAAAAAAAAATTATTCTTCAATCTGGCTTTCTGAAATTATCTGCCGGGTTTCCGCGTCGTTTGGAACCGAATTTTGTTCCATATATCCGCATACAACGAACAATATAGTACATCTGTAAATTTCACCAAAGCTATACTAAATATATGCTCTCTTGGGCGAGCGCCTTAGTTTCGTTTCGAAGAAAGCAAGATGTTAAACAAATAAAAAAATGCCTACTATTGTGTATTTGTCAGTATGGCACACACCGCCAGTCGCTCGACCACAAACGTAGCCAGGGAGATGCCGCTTTTCGCTTTCGAGCAGCGTTGACCAGAGCTAAACCACCAGCAATTTTTATCTGTGTAATAAATGTTTCCATCCATCCACCCAATGACCGCTGCGGCTTAATGCTGCAATGGCGCGTGTCTGGCTCAAAGTTGTCAGCGCTAATCCATGCAGCCCACATCTCTCTCTCTCTCTCTTCCTACGTCCACGTACCTTAAAGCGCGATTGAGGCGGCCACTGTCCCAGGGAGCCAGTTATGCGTCATCTTTTCCTCGAAATCATCGGAGTCTAGGGCGTTGCCAACGCTAACGCCAGTAACACAAAGAACGCCGACAGTCTATAGCTTGAAAATTGGTTGTTGGGGAAATGAAATGGCTACTGATCCGGAAATCCCGAGTTCTAACCCGGCTGCGGCAGCTGCGTTTCGGTGGAGGTGGTGGTGGTAAGGCGCCAGTGTGCTTTGCGATGCCTGTGCACGTTAAAGATCCCCAGGTAGTCGAAATTTTTCCGGAGTCATCCACTACGGCACGACTTTCTTCTCTTCTTCTTTCACTGCCTCCTTTATCCATTTCCTTACGCCGTGGTTCAGGTGTCCGCCGATATGTGAGACAGATACTCCGCTATTTCCTTTCCCTAACAACTCATTTTCAATTCAAATGAAATGGTGCAGTATCTGTCACACAACACGGCAGACACCTGAACCGCGCCTAAAGGAGGGACTGAGAGAAGAAAGGAAGAAAGAGGTGCCGTAGTGGAGAGCTCCGGAATAATTTCGACAACCTGGGCATCTTTAACGTGCACTGATATCGCACAGCACACGGGCGCCTTTGAGTTTCGCCTCCATCGAAACGCTGCTTCAGTGCCGCGTTTCTGCTACACCATTGTAAATGCCAACGCATTCAGCGCACATCTGTTCCTACCGCCACGTAGCTTAAAGCGCGACTGAGGCGTTCACCATCCCAAGGGGCAAGTTATGCACTTTTCCTTGGGTTTTGAAGAAAATTGAAAATTTGGTTTTAAAATTGGTTTTGAAGAAAGGAAATGGCGCAGTAATTGTCTCATATATATCGGTGCACGCCCGAACCAGTTTTGAGTAAAGGAAATTGCGCAGTAACTGTCTCCCATAGAGCGGTGGAAACAAGAATCGCGCCGTAAGGGGTTTGACCTCTGGCTCACTTGAAGGGGAAATCCTCGAGCACTTTGAAATTGTTGTGAGGTAGCGTAGTGAAGCTTTTGATTGAAAACAAGGCCTTCGTTAGGGTTCTTCCCAAATCGGAGCATAAAAGCAGCGCAGCGGCAATCGGTGATGCACGACGAGGTCGCCCGCTTGAGGGTGGCTAAGTCACTGCTTGACAGCCTGTTGGTGTAGTTTTGATGTTCTTATACTCTCAAGCCAACGAACTTCATCAGTCATTGCCGGTGGCTCGGAACCTTTATATTAGATGCGCCCCCACTGTCATCTACGTGGTATCGTTGGTTACTGCCTCACTGGCGTCTGCGAAAGAGGGCACGAGGCATCTTATGCGGTATATTTGCGCCTGCACTTTGGATGACAGATTTTTATGGCTCCATCTTTGTTGTATTCAAATGCACTGCAGAGGGTCATTAGTTCACAGAGTACAAAACGTCTGATTGTGTAAGCAGTCTCAAAGTGCCAGCGTCAACTGGACAAATTTGTGGACAGGTTGCACAGATGTCCATGCTGAGTGCGCTGACCACGCACGAAAGCGTTGCTGAAATGGCGATGAATCGCCTTTTTGTCAGCGAGTGCTTCGACGATGGATTCTGCATATGGTTTTACGAAACGGCTGTTGCGGAAGCCATAACCTACGCCCCACTTTGCCCCCCATAGGTGTCAGCCAAAAGACTTTCATATTTTGTTTCCGTCACGTGGATGCTCTGGGAGCGCCTTACATATTCGTCGAATCGGGACTTCTGCCTGGGTTAGTTGGCGCATAGCTCATTGACTGAAAACATTGCGCGAAAGAACACAGAAGAAAGTTCTGTCTTCTGTATTCCCTCTTCTCTACGTTGTTCCGCGCGATGATTTCCGTCAATTAACCACATATTCGGCTTAGCGGTGTTTACTCCTACTGAGATTCTGATTTAACTCTCGGGTCTGCGCGCTCAGTTTCAAATGTTCGAAGTGACCAGTCAAAAGCACCACAAAATTTACGAGAGTATGGAAAAAAGTGTTAGATCATGACTGGTAGGATACAACTATCCTTCAAGAGAAAAGGATACACCAGCTGGTATCCTACCGGTGCTCACCTGTGGGGCAGAAACGTGGAGGTTAACGATATATGTGGTTCAATTTAAATTGAGGACAACGCAGCGAGCTATGGAAATAAAAATGATAGGTGTAACGTTATGAGACCGCAAGCGGGCGGAGTGGGTGAGAGAACAAAAGCGGATCAATGACATCCTAGTTGAATTCAAGAGGAAGAAGTGGGCTTGGGTAGGGCATGCAATGCGAAGGCGAGATAACAGCTCGTCGTTAAGGGTAATGAATTAGATTACTAGAGAAGGTAAGCCTAGCAGGGGGTGCTACAATGTTAGGTGGGCGTATGAGATTAAGAATAATGCGGGAATACGGTGGCCGCAGCTGGCAAAGGAGAGTTTGATTGGAGAGACATGGGAGAGGCGTCTGCCTATCAGTGGGCGCAGTCAGGCCGATGATGATGATGATGATGATGATGATGATGATGATGATGGAAATAAGTGCACCAATGGATAAATAAGATCGACTTCAGGTATAAATATTATGCATGTTTTTCTTTATTTCTTTCATTGTCTCAAATGAAACTCGTCTATTCGCATTTCATGTAGTGAAAGGTGCAAACCTCTATACCATCAACAATATTTCCCAAAGCAGTCGCAAGAAACTGTGGTTGGTTTGGTAAAAACCTCACCATAGCCGGCAAAATAGTCCATAAGAGGCCTTGCTCTGTTTTTGCTTTATTTTCAGTGTAGGGTATGAACGGATGTGAAATCACATAGGCAATTAATAGTTTGTAAAGCTCTCAACTCGACTGACAGCCTTCATTTTGTTTGCAGACAGCCTTCTTCATAACAACCAAGTTTCCCCACTCCTGAAGACGGAGGAGGAAAAAGAGGAGCTTGCAGAGTTCACGAGAGACATAGCTGCCAAACTGTCGATTGATCAGGATGATCACACTAGCCCCAATCGAGTGTTGATTTTCATCCATGCCTCCAAACCTCTGCACTAATTTACGCTGTGAAGCTACATTGGCAAATAAAAGCTGGTGGTGGTGTTGCAGAGTAATGTGTGTTTCTTCAATAAAAGGTGGTCCGTTTTTTTCTCTGGCTGGATCTGGTTTTCCTGTAGTCTTATTTCACTGCTTCATACAACTCAAGTTGTCACACCTTACTGAGGTCATATTCTTCTACAGAATTATCGGAAGGCCGTCTATCAACCTTTCAGTTCCCGCAGGTGCGCGGAAAGCGACCTTAAAATAACTCATCATTCAAATAGGCCTAACACTGTTGTGCGCAAAGCTGTTTTGAAAGGAACTCGCTGTGTTCCGAACTTTATTGCGTAGCTACCATTGCGTCCCCGATCCTATTCTTGACGCCACGCATCTGTAAGCAGATTTAGCGTCTCCTCTGTAGAGATAACGGCGAGCAATTTTCTACAAAAATCTTTGCCAAATACCCTTGGAAGGTTCTTAAGCAAGAGCTACCCAGCGGTATTCAATACTAGAACCACACCGCGTCTTCTCTATACATGCAGCTTTAAGCACAAAATGCTTTTATCTCCCTTTGTTGGAACGCCGCGGGTGACCCTGGTGGCAGATCGAAGCGAGAACGTGGCGCGAACCGGAGGCCAACCGTAGAGAGAACACGAAAGCGAGCCTAAACGAACCTTTGCGAACCTTTCCGTCTGCCTCCCGGTGCGTAGGTGTTGCGCTGCCGCCAGTGCAGCGCATGTGTCAACAACAGGGTCTTCGTAGTTCTCCCAGCGCTCGGCGCGAAGAAGCCTACGTACTGTATTGCAGCCCGAGCGACGCACGCGCAGTCCTCGTGACGTGTGAGCGCACCGTGAGTGCCGAGTGTGTTGCGCAATCCGCACGCCTACGGTCTCGCGCGGAGCCATGGCGCCATTGTTCGGTGCGGCCCGGACCCCATTGCGTTGTAAACATTGCGGGCATTGCACTCCTCCACCCGAGCGACGCTGTTGTCGAAGGTTGTGTTGGGCAAAGACGAGACCTTGCTTTTCAGCGAGGTTCAGTCTCTAGAATCTGCTATGCCTGTACAGCAAAGAATTTCGTGCTTACGTCTACTCTAGGCCGCTAGAGAGAGTTTCTTTACATGAAATGTTACATCTGAACTTAGGCACTGTCCATGGAACAAATCCGGTGGCCATCCTTAATAAACCTGATCGTCCCTGAGCTTGAGTAAAACTCTTATTCTTGAATTCTCGTATTCCATTCGCCTTTCAATCGATCAGCACTGCATATACCGCACCTCTCTCCAACAGGTACACGAAGCATCAGTTCATGAGTCTCAGTATTTTATTTGTAAACCTATGCCGGTACAGCACATGACCACAGCTACGCCTGCGGGCAGTGCGCGCACTCGTGAGCAAACTTTTGTGAGCCTCTGTGCATTCCTCGAACACGGGCTGGATGTCCCGTCTGTTCTCCGTCAGGTAGTTACACGCAGTGACCGAACGCTCCGCGAGTTCTACCTTGAACGATTAATAATTAGACGCCCCACTCCAGTTGTAGCCAACACATTGCGGTGCGCGTGTGTGATTTAATTCCTCTAAAATGAACTAATCACGCGCACAACCTGCACACATTTCTTATTGTGTAAATAGTTTGTATATATTACTTCTCCCCCTATCCTCTCTTCCTGCCCCCTCACCGCTTTCATTTCATTTCTCCATTCTGTCTGCTATCCTTTATTTCCGCTGCCCCATCTCAGGTGCTTCAGTATCGATGGCAGATGCCGGGGCTAGCAAAAATCTTTTCCTTCCTTTTTACTATTATTTTAATAAAAAACCACTACCACCAACACCTGCAAACACCGGCCGTCTTCCGCGGCAGATTAACCAAGAAACACTAAATCGTAGTGCTGGTGAAAATTGGTGAACGCAATACAGGACTATTAAACGCTTTTGAGCTTTGTGCCCACCTTTGGATGAATAAGTAATAGGATAGTAATATATGCGTTACCTACGTAGTGATATACACCAAAAAAAGGGCGATAATCATCTCTTGATTGCTTCTCTCGTTTCCCGATGGATACACGATGTCCGGTGTCTGGTGTGACCACAGTAACGAAAATGCACAAATCATATCAAAGTAGAATGAAGGCGCCACGCCCCCGTTGATGATGGGCGATAAAGGGAAAATGGGCGAGAGTGATGAATAGTGCCGAGAGCAGAGGGGAAAAAAGCCAGTTGGGAGCGAACAGAGGAAACAATCTGTACGCGCTCCATCTCAACGACCGCTGTATTTCCCGCTGCGCTCATATATTCGGTGCGCACTTGGCCTCAAGAAGACCGCTCACAAATAGTTCACTTGTGCTCATTAATGCCCACCCGATTATATTCTTTATAAATCCTGCATAAGCTGAATGCGCAGGACATCTTCCGGATGTGCCAAAGAGCGGAATTCCTTGTCCTTGTTCTTTGCAAAATGTCCAAGTGTGACCCCAGCCAGATGGTATTGTCGTAGTGCAGTTGGTGTCTGGTTTTGATTTTAAGTGACTGCCCGAAAGTCACTAGCCCTCAGTTTTGGACGGCAGAATCGAATGATGGCTGTTCTCTCGAGCATGTACGGCAGCAGCTGTGGCGGTGAGAAAAGGGAAACTCTGTTGAGTGTGTGGGAACTGCACTGAATTTTTACAAGGGCATCAGATTAGGGAGGCTGAAGCCTCAACGGTGACAGTAACAGGTGCATGTGTGCCGGTCGCTTTACAGAACTTTGCTCAGTGTGTTTTACCGAGGAATTGCATAACTTCTTGATTAACCTCCCTTGACCAAGCAAAAATAATGCAACCTGATGTGGTATTAGGCCGATGGTAAGACTGGCTGCTCACCACATACTAACGAAAGGGTCGGCGCTTAGTAGCACACGATGCTGGTAGCGATGCATTAGGCGTTTCATAGTCTGTTTTTACTCAGAAACTAGCGCTATTCCTCTTTTCCGGCTGGCTTAATCCTCAAACGCTATTGATGTGCAGTGTGTGCATTTACTTTTCGCAAGTTATGGTTCCGAACATTGCTGGCCTTGGGTGTATACCGTCGTCACAATGGCGCCACTCTGCTCGACGTGGAAGGTCAGTCGAGCCCAGTGCAGGGACAAAAAAAAGTGCCGCCAGCGGGGTTAGTCGCGGGGAAGGCAGTTTCACAGATGTGAGAGGACAGTATCGTGCATAAACTGTGTTCGGGAAACGGCGGCTCAGCAATATGCGCCAGCAACACGTCATGTAAGGCCGGGGGGGGGGGGGGGGAGAGAGAGAACTTGACGGCGCATTCTCGCCTTGCAGCGTTAATAACCTGCAAGGCAAGAACGCCACCCCGATGGAAGCACGGATCTCACCAGGACCTCGAAGCTCACGCCCGCGAAGAGCAGCAACGGCTTGTGGCCGTGGACCTGGAGATTAGGCAAAGGAGATGAATGGAGAGGTGGTGTATAACTGTTATCCGCTAAAAGGTGGTGAGAGTTGGTGGCGTACTGACCACTGTGACAACTGATTGCAAAGGTTTCTTAAGGTCACTGCTGAAGTCCTTTAACTCGCAATTAATAGATTGCGACACAGTACTTTGCGATCCTGGACAGGTGTACTTGTCGCGTTCAACAAAAGTTGTTATCGACAGGATGCACAGCCGTGTGGCGAAAGACTTTGTCATCAGAAACGTGATTGTTATGCAACACTATACTAAACACTAATGACCACATTTGTCCTCCAACAACTCTGTTATAACTTATAAAGCACTCATCATACCTGCCGATGAGGACATGCCCAACAATTGTGGAGAAAAGCCTTTTTGAGCGGGAAGGAGTTTATGAACGCAATTTTTTCATATATTGTAACATTTCTTTTTAACAACCAATATGTCCGCAGATCTCCAGTCGGAAAAGCTGCCTTTTTTCGGTCTTAACGTTGTTGCTGTCCACCATTTGTTTTCTATGGCAGTCTCAAGTGCTCCATGAGAGCGATGGAAACACTGAAAAAGAAAGCTATTGCTACATATTGGAAGGCTGGGCCATTATCTTCAATATTTCTTTATCAGTATCTTAGAAATTTGCAGCATTCAAATTTTTTCTCCAAGACTTCGACAATGATAAAAGAAGACTTGTCTTTGTCTCTGGCTGAAGCCTATTTTCCCGGCACATTTCTACCGCGGTATCAACTACACTCCCTGACTCACACCAATGCGAATTTTATTGGGTGGTACGTGGAATTGGCCTCGCTCGCCGCAGGGGTGGAAAGGCCTTCAGCGAGGCCCTGCGGTGGTACGAGGCGGGCACGGACAAGTGGCGGCATTTCTTCGATTTTGCAACACGCCTGCGCACCCGCATATCTTTACTTGGCTGACGCTTCGGGCGTGGTTTAGGACGCGGCGCTAGCAGCCATTCCAGGAGGCACGTCGCAGATGCCAGCAGCAAACCCAGGAACCACATCCAGAAAGACGCTTTGCAGTTCGAAAGAGTCAGAGTAAGCGTAGGCTCCGGTGCAGGCACCAGGTCGGCGTGGAAGTATTTCTTCCTCAAGTAGTCGATCAGGCCATGGTACCATAGCTGCAGGATCCTGTAATAACGGAACAAGCGGGCACTCAACGTTCTAGGGTGAACATAGCAGTAGCTGTGCAGCTGCGTAGTGTCTGTGTCGCCGCGACCTGCGGCTAATGCAATGTGCAGACCTGGCAATGGCCGCAAAAACAAGTGGGCAAATGTAAATATACCGCCAGTTTACTTACGCTCATTACATCACATGCCACATACATAAAGGACGACCGGGTCTAGGCCACCTCAGTGAACAAGGAACTCGTGCGGGTTACAAAACGGCAATTAGAACCTCGACATGGTCAGTGACCTCCAACGTCATCAGTATCATGCCTGACCAGGCGTAGTTTTGTCAAACCCTGGACTATGCTATATGTAAGAACATGTGACTTGATGAGGAGAAACCGTACTACCTTTCGCCTCGCCAATTTCACAGCTCTACCAGTGTGGGAATACACGTTGATGCGCTACTGGAACGCACGAAAACATGCTGCCCTTAACCCCCTAGCGGATACATTTTTTTTTCGAAAATGCTCCATAAATGGGTGTTTAGTACGCCTGCAATCTTGTTGGCCAATAAAAGAAATATTTTGTACGAGCCCTACTCGCTTGAAAGCGGAGTAGTGCTAGGAGGGACACAAGTTGGACTCATCAGGGGCCAAAAATGACAGTCGGCTTATGACAAGCTTGCATCGCCCAAGTCCGCTAAGAAGTTAACAGAAGTGTGTCAAGCAATGACGAAGATTAAATGGCACATTACAAAAATTCTTTCCCGAATCGACGCCATTTTTAAATTTCTTGCCTTCCTCCATTGGCTAAAGTGACGCCACGTCCTTGGCTTCAGCCAGTAACCAAGAGCGAATGTAGTTAGTGGCGTCAATTCACAGAATGAGGAAGGGCGGGCAATTCGAAAGTGGCATGAAATTGTTTCGAGAATCGTTATATTTGCCCACCTGTGGTTAAGCCATCCTATTCCAGCGTGCTGACTGCTGCTGCAGGTGATCGAGGTTCGAGCCACGTTGGCCGAAGGGGCACCACGTTTAGCAGGCTGCGAGGTTGTCCGAAACTGGGGCTTCGCCCGCGAGTGGCGTAGAGGGGTTTACGGAGCTTCTCCCAAACGAACACCCCTAAAGAAAGCCGGGCGCCAGGCCGGGGGACGCTTGTACCCATTTTTACCTGTGGGTGTCCGGCGGTGGGCTTCGAACCAACCACCTCCCGCAGCCGTGACGGGCGCCCAACCAACTAGGCCACAGCTCAAACAAACGCCAGATTTTCCCAGCCCATTACAACGTTTTCTCAAAACGACTGACCGTTAACTTTTTCCGTGTTTCCGAGAAATATCTCTGAGTGTTCCGCCAATATCAAGTTCCAGGCACATTATTGTTGATGTCTTCCTGAAAAAGATGTTTTTTTTTAAGGACACATATGCTGTTGATGAAGCGAAGCCTTAATGTTAGGAGCTTGTAATGCCTGGCCGTACCTTTTATTAAATTTATTGTGCCATAATTACCGCTATATAAGCCGCATCCGGCGTATATCTAGCCATGCTCAAATCTTTCTCAAAAACAAACACATTCACTACATTTTCGGTACCCACTATAAGAACCGCAGGGAACCGAGTGTTAGTCTGCGAAATCGGAAGGGCGTTGAAATCCTTAAGTATACATCTTTCTGTTTCATATGCACGTTTAGTTTGTTTTCCCAATTATCACAAATACTTATGCCATAACATAGGCACTCATAATACGCATTATGCTTGAAGTTAGAGCAAAAAATGTCTATTCTTTCATTATGGATATAAGAGCCCATTTTTCTTCCTTATTCGCTCATACTTTTTTTACAGCTGACCTTTGTAGCGCTAATTTGTAAACCTTCGTTCTTCCGAGGCGGAACAGACAGCAGAATACTTCGTTGACTGCTTGCGCTACTGTGCATGCCTTATTGACTCAAGCGCCCATGTCAGCCATGTGCTTTAGTTTCACAGTGTGTAGCCGGGAGAAATCAAGCTATGTCTCTTAAAAAAGAAGATGGTTACTACCCGTAACCGCGAGTACAACCAGCCAGATCTGTAATATCCAGAAACAAATAAACACAGCCCGATTTCGGCTGTAAAAAGCCTTCTGATAGTGAGGATTACGTTGTCAAGTCGCCTTATAAAACTACAGCATAGTATTCACCTGTTTATGGTCTGTACTGAGTCAAATTTTAGCTTTAAACGCGTATAGTCCGCGATATTGTATACCGAAATTTACGGTAATAACTGAACACAATTATGTCATGAAATTTTATGAAAAAAAATGGCGCTGGTTTAGCTTTGGTTACACCTGGAGTGACGCGATACCTACAGCTGGCCGAGTGGAATCCTTCTGGAAAAGCAGCGCTGAACAGACGAGGACAGAGACGAGGTCACTGACTACTTGGTCACTGACTTGGTCACTGACTAACCACGTGACGAACCACGTGATCAGCCACGGCGCCGTGCCGCCGGCAGCTGCTCCGCACCACGTGACAAACCACGTGACAGCGTGGCGGCGCAGCCACGGCGTGGCGGCGCCGCCACGCTGAAGGCTCGAAATGCTACCGTAATATAGCTATCTCTACAAAAAGAACTACATACGATCACACATCTGATGCGAAAATTGTGGAAAACAATTGTTTTTACCCTCGGTTGTTACTTTTGTGCTCTTACTCCACTCTGTGTTTTTGCTCTGAATAGAGGCCTCACACACACACGGCACAATTTTTTCGCAGGGTGTAGGTGGAGCGCAGGTTTGTCAAGAGGAGCGTTAGGTGTGTCGGTAGCCTCCTTTCTAGGGGGTTGTAATGGGGAGCTTGCTGGAGGTTGGTGCTCCTGGAGGGTAGCTGGGTTTCCCACTCCGTGTTTGTATTTGATATCACCGTCACTTTATTGTCCGCTGCCGCCTGGGCTTCTAGTGGGTGGGGTGACTTGTCGGTTGTGCATATATGGAGGCGAAAGGCTCCTCGGTAAGGCTGGAGGATTCACATCAACGGAGATTAGCTTCCCGTAGGGGTGCAACAGCACTTATTCGCAGTAAAGGTACTACTATACTCCGGTGCTAAACATAGCAATTCTGCACTAGCTTTAGGAAGTCACGCACTCTTCGTGTCGGAAGTGTGGCATACATGGACGTTTCGCTAAAAAACTCTGAACGTTTCCTTTTACTATAGTGATAGCGTTAAGGAGCTTGTGTCGCATGAAATCCAGCGTCCTCGTCGGCGTCGTTGAATATGAGGGAAAAATTCATGAGAAATCCCCAGATAAGCAACCCAGGAGGCAGGCAGGGGTGTATCCAGGGGGGAGGGGGGGGAAGCTGCTGGGTCTTCAACCCCCCCCCCACACACACACACACAAATTTTTTTCGAACGGTCACGAACCGCTGATCAAAACAGCCACCGGCGCCGGAAGTAATTCTGGATTTTGTCCCCTACGGTGTCATTTTCAGACTAGAAAAGATATTTTGGCGCGAACATTGCTAGCTCGGGTTGGTTTTCGTGGCAACGCCCATGCACCTGAACTCATGTACGTAAGGAGCCCCATCCTAGCACAAACTTTCAAGGGCCTATCGATGGCTCGCTGTTGCGACTAGAATTTCGGTGCAATTACTAGCAATACATGACCGGTGAAAGCTGCTGCTGCGAAGTACACTTGAACGAAGGACAGCGTCATTGAGACTTTTCCCTGGCCGTTGCATATGTACAAAAATGCAACGGTTCTTGACCGACAAACATTCATTAAAATATTTGTACTCTAGTTGCTAATTTCATGGCCTTTACGTTTTTCATATAAGCGGCATGTACTGCTTTGCAGGTTCCGGACCGATATAGTTCTAAACTTCGTGTCATATTTTCTTTATTTAATAAATACGCAAAGGCATGGAAGTATTGGTATCAGTTATGTCCGGCACGAGTGAACGATAAGGGGATAGTTGCTATGACATGATTACAAGACATAAAACTGAGCAGGGGACAAGACACAGAAGAGGAGCAGACAGAACGAGCTCGTCCTGTTTGCTTCTCTCCTGTGTCTTCTCCCCTATTTTTAAGGCATACGAATACATTCTTTTATTTTAAGAAATACACATTTCACTTGTCTATACAGTGCGTAGCGTTATCTATTACACAATGGCATTGACAATGGCAATGGCAATGCAGTTATTTTTGTTGCGTTTGATCCTTCCACAAATTCAATGAGGCCGCGCTGCAACATGAGCCTCCCCCCCCCCCTCCCCTCCGAACAAAATTTCTGGCTAGGCCACTGGAGGCAGGTGGGCCATATAGGTCACGTGACCTTGTGGCGTCATCACAACTTACCCTCCAGGTAGTGAGCAAACTGCGCACCGCGACAGGTGGCAATTAAATTAATGATAGGTCACTCGGGGAGAGCAACCTCGGTCGCACAAGCCCTACCAGTGGCAGCACCTGCCATCGCAGGGCAGGGGCGCATAGCTTAACCGCTGCAGCACCGCGCCGGGAGTGCTATGAGGGCTTCCAGGAATTTATGGATGTTAAGTAGGGAATGACCAATTCTGCATATATGGGCATTAGCCCACTAAAATTCTCACGTCATACCATTAAGGTAGCAGCAGAAGCGCGCCCTCCAATTTTCTACCTATTTCTGTCTCCAGATTTTCTTGAAATACCGTTAACTGTCGGCAGAGAATAATCTCCAGAAACTTTTATCCCTTAACTGTTCCAGTCTGCAGGCTTGCAATATCTCCAACACTGCCCTCTCGTACATTTTGAATAGCGCAATATCTTTATATCTCAAATCTATTCCAATGTTTCGCGAAATCTCTAAAATCCCTGAGGGGAAAATGCATGAGGTACCAATGCTTGGTTCTTAATTAAATCTTGCAACTATATGCGTCATTTAGGAGTTAAGTACGGTTACAACGCTTTCTAGCTTCCCGTGCTCCCTTGCTGCTCAAGATGGCAATAATTACTGCCGTTTGCTCTCATGTACGGCTAGTGTGATCAGCAACGGTTGCTTCGCGAAATGATCATCACAATGATGGAATCGTGCATGACTGCCACTGGCACTGAACTTCTTTACTACAGCCTATGACCTGCCTCTCAGCAAACACAAATAGCGAATACAGCCCAAGATGGCTTAGGCGGTTTTATGACTGAGGGGAAGTCCATGGTCTGTGTTGGGGCCTTCAATTCGAATTCGATTGCCCCCTTTCGCTTTCGCCGGAGGGTCAAGTCCAGGGTGCAGTTGCCATAAGGTCGCCGGGATCAAGCCGGCACTTTTTTAAAAATGTTTATAGCTGTGTACATTTTTTCTGCCGAATGGGCTGTGTGGACGCTACAGTAGTGGCAGCCACTACAGCATGCAATCGCAGGAACTTAGCTAATACATCTAGCGCATCGGTATTTCCAAGTGAATAAACTGAACAACCCATGTGATGTTTAACGATGCGTGCAGTTCATGCGTGCAGTCCATGCGTGCAGTCCATGCGTGCAGTCCATGCTGCAGTCCATTAGTGCAGCCCGTGCGTCCA